>NC_141060.1:26927257-26967257 GCF_041138505.1 Cibotium barometz
AGTTGGTCTTCGTAATTGAAGCCTTCTCTATAGATTTGATCACATGACCAGAACTTCTTCTCGCTTGTTATAGCCTCTTCCATAGAGACCCCTAACTCATACATTGTTTTGCTCCTTTACTTCATGGGTTGTTTATTAGATAGGAGAGTCCCATTGTTTTGGTCACAAGACCAAAACAATGAGAGCTCATGTATACGAACATATATGTTTAGGTCACATGATAAAATCTTATAGAGTATATAGATTTTGTAATGTGACCAAAAGCCGGCCTTCCTCATTGTAGCCTCCTCTACAAATTTGATCACATGACCAAACTTGGTCCTACGTCATTATAGCCTCCTCACAACCTCTCTTATAGTTGGGGAGCCAATAGATTCATTCATGTGACCAAAACTTATGGAGACCCCTAACTCTTGCATTGCAACCTTTACATCATGGGTTGTTTACTAAATATTGGAGAGCCCATTGTCATATATTTAGGGCACATGATGAAATATTGGAAAGCACATAGATTTGGAATGTAACCCCAAAATTTGGTCTTCCTCAGTGAAGCCTCCTCTATAGATTTGGTTACATGACCAAAACTTAGTCTACGTCATTATAGCCTTCTTCATAGAGACCTCAACTCATACATTATTTTTCTCATTTACTTCATGGGTTGTTTATTATATCTTTTGGTCCCAAGACCAAAACTCAGAGAGCTCATGTATATGACTACATATGTTTAGGTCACATGACCAAATCTTGGAGAGCACATAGATTTGGTAATGTGGCCAAAAGATGGTCTTCCTCATTGTAGCCTCCTCTATAGATTTGGTCACATGATCAAAACTTGGTCTATGCCATTGTAGCCTCCTCCATAGATTTGGTCACCAAAAAACCATTGGAGGTAGTGTGACCATTAGTTGGTCTTCCTCATTGAAGCCTCCTCTATAGATTTGGTCACATGACCAAAAATTGAGCTCCCTTGTTATAGCCTCCTCCATAGAGACACATTATTTTGATCCTTACTTCATGGGTTGTTTATTAGATATTGGAGAGTCCCATTGTTTTGCTCACAAGACAAAACTTGTAGAGCTCATGTATACAAAATGTAATGTGACCAAAAGTTTATGTATACAATCGTAATGTGACCATGTATACATTGGAGAGCTTATGTATACAACCATAATGTGACCAAAAGTTGGTCTTCCTCTACAGATTTGGTCACATGACCAAAACTTGGTCTACATTATTATAGCCTCCATAGATTTGGTCATGTGACTAGAACTTGGTCTTCTTAATTACA
Organism: Cibotium barometz; assembly: GCF_041138505.1. Lineage (NCBI taxonomy): Eukaryota > Viridiplantae > Streptophyta > Polypodiopsida > Cyatheales > Cibotiaceae > Cibotium > Cibotium barometz. The sequence goes on from NC_141060.1 coordinate 26,928,546, forward strand.
ACTTCCCCTATAGATTTGGTCATGTTGGGGAGCCAATAGATTTGGTCATGTGACCAAAACTTATGGAGAACTCTAACTCTTACATTGCAACCTTTACATCATGGGTTGTTTACTAGATATTGGAGAGCCCATTGTTTTGGCCACAAGACCAAAACTTGGAGAGCTCATGTATACGACTGCATATGTTTAGGTCACATGACCAAATCTTGGAGAGCTCATGTATACGACTACATATGTTTAGGTCACATGACCAAATCTTGGAGAGCATATAGATTTAGTAATGTGACCAAAATTTGGTCTTCCTCATTGAAGCCTCCCCCATAGATTTGGTCACATGACCAAAACTTTGTCCACATCATTATAGCATCTTTCATAGATTTGGTTATGTGACCAAAACTTGGTCTTCTTCATTACACCCTTGTAGATTTGGTCATGTCACCAAATCTTGGGGAGCCCAAAGGTTTAGCTATGTGACCAAAATCTTCATCTCCCTTGTTATAGCCTCCTCCATACAGATATATTCACTTGACCAAAACGTGGTCTTCATTACAACCTCCCCTATAGATTTTGTCATGTGACCAAAACATTTGCCTTGCATGGAGACCCCTAACTCATGCATTGCCCCACCATTACATCATGGGTTATTTACATCATGGCGACCCCTAACTCAAGCATTATCACCTAGTGGTATTTATTTTAGTAATTGCATTAAGATATCTTATTAAGATTTTTAAATCTAATTTTCCAAGTATGTTTCAATTTACAGAATCAAAATGTTTAAGAAAGAGTTCTAACACTTCAAGAATTGATTTTGTTAATGGAGTAAACATTGATATGGCTTGGTCATGGTTATTGGACTTCCATAATATTGATGAAAAAAGATCAAAGCACCTTTTGTTATTTGTACTCAAGCAAAATATAGATTCATAAAAGAAAATGGGTGTGGTCCAAGGGCTCTTATAAGGTCTTGATGGAGAGGAAGGCTTTCCTTGTGTACGTGTAGATATGAGGGATTCGACTAAGGCCTATCTACTCGATCCATCTTCTTACGATGAAGCAAAGATGAAGACAGATGGTGCTGTTAGCATGCTTTGCATAGGCTAGAGGATAGATGATGAAGAAGATGATCCTTTCACAAAGCAATTCACATATAGTTTCTTGAAAGTACATGCCAATATTTCATTGGCAAAGTCAATCCAATCAAAGAATCCAAATAAGAAACTCTTTTTAGGTGAACATGAAAATCCCTCAAGCTCTTTGGCTTTGGTGACATCAATGGAAGGGCCATCGATTGTTCCATTTGGGTGATATTGCAATAAGAGTGGACTATGATCAGACACAAATTTTTTTGGCAAATAAGAGCAATGAAGGGTGGTCTAGATTGGTGGCATATGAGCGCTTCTATCCATTTGTCTTGCAGGCAACATTTCCCATATGTCTTGCAGGCAACATTTCCCATATGAGCGCTTCTATCCATTTGTCTTGCAGGCAACATTTCCCATACTTGTGAAGAATTGTAACGCTCCTCCATCACAATATGTTTACAAGAGCTGAATAAAGACCATGTAAAGAAGTTGGCACTAGATTTTGGTCTTAATTCTAGACCACCTATAGTATGCGTTGATTTGATGCCTTATGATGAGGTCACCAAAAAACCATTAGAGGTAGTAGACAAGGATAAGCTTCACAGCTACAAGTATTGGATTCTCTCTGGGCAACACTCAATGTATGCCACAAGGGTGTTCACCGAGAAAGTGTGACTGATGCATCCACGAATCAGGGAAAGAGCTACTACCTGGAAAGAAATGCAAAGGATAGTGGTAAAATGTCCTCCAAAGGAGAATGTTGCGTTATCTAGGATATATATTCTACAAGGGTGTTCACCAAAAGTGTGATTGATGCATCAATGAATCAGGGAAAGAGCTACTACATGGAAAGAAATGCAAAGGATAGTGGTAAAATGTTGAGATATCTAGGATGGGTAACTTAGAGTCTCAAAATATAATGAGACAATCCTCCTATCAAGATAATCTAAGGCAAGTACGGGACCAATGGATAGGCTTCAATAGACCACCAAAACCGCATCAAGGACAAGCTAAAGGAAGTGAGTTACGATCTGACTAGGATGGAAGTAAACAATGTTCTCTATAAGTAGTTGTTTATTTATTAAGATTTTGGTCATATGACCAGTCTCTTGCAACGTTCAATGTTGATGATGAAGACAATATTTTGATGGATTTATTGCACTATTTGTGTCATTTGGATAGTGCCGAAGGTATCCATATCATTATAACTTTAGAAAGATATGGGCAGAGATTAATTCAATCTGGACATCCATTTTATGGTTGTTTCGAAAGGGTGATTTTAGAGTGGGATGAGATGTACAAGAACTACACTGGGACATCAAGAGAAGGTGCATACTCAAGCTCAACATGCATGAAACAAGATATACTTATATTGCATAAAGCTAAAGTATGTGGTTAAAGTTCACGTCATGGTGGTAAAGACCTTGGAGTACAAGAAAAAAATATCACAATAACAAGTACAACTCGTTTTCCTCCTGCTTATCTTAGTACTACAAAATTGATGATATTGAAAACATTCCCATAAGTTTCTACACTAAAGGAAATGACATCAATGTATATGCCCAACAGAGCTAGGTTATAGTAAAAGGTTCATCATAGGAGTTGCAGCTAAGAGTTTTATTTTACAACTTTAAGAGTACCATTAATGTAACTGGGTTCATTTTTACTCCAAAATCTTAAAGTAACCAATGGGTCTTAAGGTTTTAGGATTGCTCGTGTTTTTTTTGTGGGTTGCTAATACTCCTTGTTTTGTACAGCTACAAGGAGTTTGAATTTAACCCCTTTATGTTTTTTTTTTGTGGGTTGCTACTAATACTCTTTGTTTTACAAGTACAGCTACAAGGAGTTTGAATTTAACCCCTTTATGTGGATACCATATGAATGAAGACGGTTTACGCCCACCATGTTGGCCAATAAAAGTGGGTGAAGTTTTCTATGTTAATAATGTGGCTTTCATGGTAAATACTTCAACAATTAAAGGAGCTAGTCTAGGATTATTCATTCATTTAGATGTGCCAACTGGAATGATGTTGTTACACTATGGAGGATCAAAATATTTGCATGGTGATTGGATAGAGTTGTGTGATGTGTATCCTACAGCTAGGAATACTCTATCCTTGAGGATCCACAAGTGGATTGTGAGGAGGATAGAGTATATATTGTAGGTGATGTGGAAGATGGAAATGTGGCCGGTTACATAAATAGCTACAAAGATTGTAAAGATAGACTTAATGTGCACTATGTTTTCTCACCATGTTTACCTCCTTGGCGCATGGGGAAAGTGATGCAGGGCCCAACATAGCTGAATATTGTTACATTTATGTGGAAACTGTTTGTAATATCAAGGCAAGAGAAGAACTCTTCGATTATGAATTTTAATTTTAATTTTCATTGTCATAGATTTATTTACTTTCTATAAATTTGAAAATCATGTCTTGCACTTTTGATTACCATAGTGAATGAACTTTTAAAAAATCATGAAATAGATTCACATATTATTTCTTAGTGTCAAAAGGTGTTTTTCAACACCACATATGTATGAGATCTATCACCACAAATGATTCGATCATGTAACCAGATGATTTTTTCATTATTATTTCTTGGATTTTTGAACTTGTCATTGTCATTTGTATAATGAAACGAAGAATTGGTAGTTGTATGTCATCCTTGTAATATTTATCAATGGATTATCTCTTGATGTCATTTGTGCATGCTTTGTTTGCTTTTTATAATAATTCATCCATTTCCAACAAAGGACTATGTTAGTCCTTGATGTGGCATTCATGACATGAAAGGTGTTTCTTAACACCACATATGTATGAGATCTCATCAATGGCAATGCCACTTATATTTCTTACATTCATGAACTAGTCACTATCTTCTATATTGAGAAAACAATACTTTAAGAAAAATCGAATGGTGTACTTTAATCTTTTAATCTTTATCAATGGATCATTCCCGAGTAATTCTTTGTGTATAATCTTTCTATTTTTTACATTAATTCTTTGTGTATAATCTTTCTATTTTTTACATTAATTCATCCATTTCCAGCAAGGATCTATGTTCTTAACAATGCTTAGAAACTTGAATTTTATCCTTAGCATACCAAAGTGAAAATTGGGATTTTTCTAAATTCCCTAATATGGTGTTTTGAACTCTGTCACCTCGATGACTCCATTTTTTTGGGTGGACGCAAGCACGTGAGCGAGCACATGTTAGATGGGGGCAAGGGCGGTTGAAAAAATTAGACGGGGTGTCAAGTTTTTTAAGAAAGAGGGGTGGGGGGGAAAGTTTTAAAAGGGGTTAGAGGGTTTAAAAATTAAAGAGGGAAGGGGGTGGTGTTCATATATTTCCCAAGTATATAATTGACTAGGGTTGCTACTTTTTATATGTACAATTGGGGGCTAAGGCTTCCACGCTTACCATATGAGCTCAATGAGAAAAGATGGGAAATCATTTTTTCCCATCCATGACAAACTCTTTGATACCACCATTCACCGCCTTTGCTAGTATGCTTGCTTGAGCTTTAGCCTTCTAGCTTGCAAGTTGTGTTGTGTTGTGGCATGGCGTGTGGGTGTTATGAGACTATGCTCCCTTTGATCCTTAGGGTTACTTGGTTATGCCACGGAAGTTTGTGCATGGCTCTCTTGGGGTTTTGGCATCGTGGGTGGCTCTTCTTTTATGGGGATGGAAATGGGTAGGCCACCTTAGTGGTATTGCCTCTTAGTGTCCGTTTTCGTGGAATCTTTCAAAATTTCTTAGGGTGGTTTCAATTCTTGAGTAGAGGGTGTACTAGTAGCCACTTACCTTCATACCTAGTTAAGCATTGGGGGTAGTGTCGGAGGCATCGCTTTAGGTCTCCACACAACTTTGATTTGGCATTGCTTTAGGTCTCGATTCAACTTTGATTTGGCATTTTATGGCATGGTTGTAGAGGCTTGTGGTGAGGGTTCTTTTGACCTCAAAACCCAAATGTAGGGGTACCCTTAGCCAGAAGCCTTGTGCTTCAAGAAGCTTTGAACAGGATTCAATGTAATGATGACTGTTGGAGGATGAAACTAGGGTTTGGGGCTGCCATTGACTTTTTTTGGTTTAGGAGGTTGTGGCGTGGATGACATAGACCTAGACAAAAGGGTTTTCTTTGTAGAAGCCTTGAGCTTCTAACATCTTGGCAGCACAGATCCAATGTGACTCAGGTTGCGATGGGTAAGGCTCTGTTGCTTGGGGATCTTGTCACATGGCATATTTATGCTCTCTATCTTCATTATGCCTTGAGGAGAAATTTCTATGACTTGGTAGAGAACTTGGCCTATGTATTTAAGTTTTTGTTTGGTGTACATGAGTACCATGTCACATTCCTTCATGCATTTATTCTTTAGTTGGTTGTCAAACCACTGTTTCTTACATCGTAGTTTTTCAATCCATAAGTGGATCATAATTTTTGCTCACTTAGTTTCTCTAAAGAAACCAATATCTCTATGAGGGGGTTTCCATGAAGATTATAATTCGGAGGTTTGGAACCAAGTGTTCCATTTGTATAACTATGTCAAGCCCGAATGCAAGATAGAAAGATATAATATTGATAGCCACCTTGTAGGCAGTGTGGCATGCCCATAGAGTATAGTCATGCTCACTTCTAGATGCCTCTATAGTCTTGGTGAGAATGGCACAAAACATCTTATTTGTGCTCTTAGCTTGGCCATTTGCTTATGGGTAGTAAGGTGTCAACTTTACATGCACCACAAGGAATTCCTTACCAAGAACTCTACCAATTTATTTATAAAATGCGTACCACGATTGATCAATATTTCAATTAAAAAATTGAACTGCTCTATGTAGCCAGCATAGAGATCCTCCACCATGAGTTATTTCAACCTAGCCTCATTGAAATGTACACCACTAGCTATGAGCACATAAACCTGTAGATCGTCCACTGCCTCTATTCTACTTTGCAGGATATGGAGTTTGGCTCAATCAGCCCTAGAATGGGGTAAATACTCTCTCTCCCCCTGTAACTCTGACAGAAGAGTATGTTCGCCCATGAAACAGGCTTCCCTATGCAGATGCATACAAATACAACATAGGGTATGCATTTTCATCACTAGTCATTCTCATGACCACTAGACCAACATGTGTGTCATCCTTCTATCTCTATTCTCTCGCCTCTAATTATTCTAAGAGATCTTACTCGACTTTAATTTGGGACTCTAGGACTGGTATCTGATTACTGGAGACTTAAATGCTTTGGCAACTTTCTCTAAATAATATTCAAAATCTAGATCCACCACACAACACATTGGACACTTTCTGCTCTCAGATTAAATTACAACCTCATGCACTCTCTATGTTAGGCACTTCTCTCCATAGTGGTTGTCTTACAATCCACTTCTTCCCTTGTAATTTCATTTTAGTTGCATTATTGAACTAACTTTTCTCTTTCTTTATAATGGTTGTTTCTTATGTCTGCTATTTGGTGTGATGATGATTTAGCCTGATGACTTAGCCTCCACATCCATTTGATTGGAGGGCTTATCTTGCTTCCTCCACATCCTCTTTTCAGGGTTGATCTTCTTGGGCTTTTTAGCTGACACTTCATAGTCACATTCTGTACTGCCTTTCCTTGATGTGCTATTTATTCCATTGATGATTCAGCCAACATATTCATCTGACTAGAGGGTTTATCTTGCTTCCTCCATGTATTTCCTGCACAGCTTCTTAGCCTTTTCAGCTGGCACTTCCTAGTCACATTCTGCCACTACTTTTCCATGATGGATGTTTCTTATGTCAACTTTTGCTACATATAAATGGAGGGGTTATCTTACTTCCTCTATGTCTTTTCTGTATGGCTGACCTTCTTGGCCTTTTCAATTGGCACTTGCTAGTCACATTCTGCCACTGTTTTTCCTTGATGTGGCTATTTCTTCTGTCAACTGTTGCTAACAATTTAGCTGGCACATTCATCTAATCTTATCTTACTTCCTCCACATCTTTTCTGTAGTTTTGACCTTCTTTGGTCACATTCTGAACTTCTTGGCTTTTCTAGCTGGTAGTTCCTAGTCACATTCTACTAGTGTTTTTCCTTTTCCCTTTTTGGCCTATTCCATTGCCCATTGACTTGGTTACCACCATGGCATGTGGCTCTGGCCTCTTTTCCTAATCTCTTCAATCCGCATCACATTCATAGTTGGTTTTTTCTGCCCTACTCTCTTGCTGACTCCTCATCAAAACCTTCTTACTCTAACTCACCCTCTTCGTCAGATTCACTATGTTTGGCTCCTCTATCACCAAATTCTTTTCTTCTCTTTTTGCTATATCATCAACAACCAGCTTATCAGAGCCATCATTTTACACGTCGATCCAAGCAACTATTGGCTTCAGTCTGCTATTCAACCCTTTTATGAACCACTCTCCTATCATCTCATCTAATGGTCTATTGGCAACATCTAATATATTTCTAAGCAATCTCAACTTGATAGCATAGGCATCAACATCCATGTCTTTCTGTGTCATGGAACGCCAGGCAATCTTATGTTTATAAGGACTTTTCATATCTTCTATAGTGGTAACTTGTCTACTCAGTCTGGTGTGATGTTTGTTGTTCGGTCCAAATTTCAATCTTCCTTGGTATGTAATGATGTGTGGGGGCGCTTTATTATTGTGGAGATCCTTTTTGAAGAAGAGCCATGGTGGCTCTTGGGTTTGTATGCTCCAAACAATGTAAGGGATAGAGACACACTCTTTGGGAAGATCTCTCTTCTATGCGTTTCACTAAGCCTGGTGGACTTGTTATGGGAGACTTCAATGTTTGCGTCCATCTTTCTCATGCCACTACTCCCAATTCGATTATGGACTCACTTGAGAAAGTAGTTTGGGGGATATGTTTGCAAGCATGATGCTCAAGCAGGATTTGTGGTCTTGGCTTCATCCAGTTGAAACTGGGTCACAATTTGCAAAAGTTGACGTTCACAATGCTTCTCTTTGGAGAAGACGGTTGCCACATTTGGAGTGTTTGTTGGGAAGCCTCCAAGATAAATTATTCCCTGTGGAAGTATTTTTAGACACTTGGGCTAATCCCATTAGGGTTGATGTTCCCCACAGAGCCTCGTTGGATTGGATGTCAAGTAGGATTTAGGGTAAGTATGTGTATTGGAAATCTCAAGGTTGCCATTACATGCTCGCTTAAAGGTGGCACAGGTGATTATGATCAATATGCTATCGTATTTTTTTGCCTTTGCTACCTTGGTCTAGGAAGTCTCTTTCTCAACTTATGCAGCCTCTTCGATTTATGCTTTGGAAAAAGAAGGGAAATCAGTGTGGGGGCAGACATGGATCTCTTGGGATCATGTTACTACTCCAAAAAGGGTGGGGGATGCTACTTTGATGGATGTTTGGTTGCACCTCATGGCCCGTCGTTGGTCTTTGTTTTAGGATTCATGCTTACTCCAAGAGCCAAATGGCAAAAAAAAAATTATTGAGAGGGTTGGAATTAGGAATGGTAACACTCACATTATTGCTTCTTCATGGTGGGATATTATCAATGGATCTCAGAACATAACAATGTCAAACTCTCCTCTGCTTTCTCACCTTATTGCATCTTGGCAACAAGTCCTGGCTCATACTCGATGGCATCCCCCTCTCAATAGAACTTTAGCAAATCCATTTCAAGAAGAAGTGCCGGTGACTTCCCAGGTTATACAGTGAGTCTTCTTGTCTAAAACTCAATCACATGGCTAAATTGGGTGTAGTGCAAGTTCGGGATGCCATGTTGCACAATTAGAGTCACCTTTCTTCTTTTCACAGTCTTCGGCATTTGTTTCGAGTGCCTAGAGGGTATGGTGGCTTATGGGCATTGATTCATGAGAAAGTTCTTTTGGTAGCATTTCATATTTAAATGCCTTGTATCCATGGAAGATTGGATGTTCAAGAAACCACAGGATCTCACCACCCTTTGGCGAATGCAATTTATCATATGTTGGTGAAAGATAAGAGCTGGGTGTTTCAATGAAACTAACAAAGTTTGGAAACTACATCATTGTACAAGCTAGTGGAAAGATCCATTGATAAGGGGCTGGCATTCCAAGATTCTATATCAAGGAAAGGTTTTCATTTGGAGAGTCTTGGTGGGTGGGATTCCTCTGGGGGACTAGCTTCAGCGTTGCAAGATAGCTTCTGGTCATTGTACTACAAATCTTGAAACTTGTCAGCACTTGTTTATGTATTTCCCAGTTTGCGAGACAGATCTGGGACTTCATTTCTCAAATAAGGCTGGCCATTATAGGTTCTTGTGTTACTCGACATCAATGGATATTTGGTTGCATCCCGAATGTTTCAGTTGAGGAGGATCAGCTAAATTTATATCATATTTTTAGATGGTCAAGTCTTTGGCATATTTGGATGACCAAGAATGCCTTTCTCTTTGACTCTCAATCTAGGATTCGAGGACATACTAGACGACTCTATGGGATTTTGATGTGGAAAATTTCCTCTATGGTATCGACACAAGTCATTGCAGAGAATTCAACCCTTCCATGGATTAGGCTAATTCGCACAACGGCTCTATCTATTTTATAGGAGTTGAGGGCACTTCTTCACTCTAGCATGTTGGCTTGTGGGCCCACTTTCTTACTTGAGCTTATGTAGGCTAATGGCCTTTGTACATTGTTTCTTTAATACAACTCCTTCTTTAAGAGAGAGAGAGAGAGAGAGAGAGAGAGAGAGAGAGAGAGAGAGAGAGAGATGGTTTTTATATTATCCATGAGCATGGTGATGATGATAGTAGTATTGTTGATTCTACATAATTAGGTGAGAAGGTGATGATAATATTCTTTTTCAACATGACATTCTTTGAAAAAAATCATAAAAAACACTGATAGATTATTAACTTATATGAGAAAAATATTAATACATTTTTTGCATGGTTAAGCAAGTACAACTTTTTTTCTTCAAACATATTTAAGAGTGGTCTTAAAATATGTTTAAGAGTGACCTTATATAGTTTATTATTATAAGTGACTAAATAGTGGATTGCAAAATCTAGCACTGAGTGTGCTTGGAAGAAGCTGCTTGCACTTTTTGCCTAGTAAATTTCTGTATTGAAGAGGATAATGGGTTTGCAAAAAAGAGGAGCATGGATGACCAAACTTATAACTTTGTTGAGCTTTTAGATTAAAATACATCTTACATGATTTAAGAGCTCTCATTTGTCCTAAAATTTAAAGGATTTGGTGATGTGATACAAGCTTCAAGATTTAACGTAGAAATGATAAATAACAATTGTAAAGCATGGCATCACAATAGGTAAATAAATGACATGATAAATGTTTGTGTGTGTGTGTGTGTGTGTGTGTGTGTGTGTGTGTGTACATGTGGATAATATACACACATTATATATAAAATTATATTTCTAAGGTCTATACAAAGAATGAATTTGTACCACTAACAAAGGACTATTTAAGCAAGGGTCGCTAACATCCATCATGTAACTTTCAATATTGTGTGGATATCTCTAAGAAATGCCCTTCCATCTTTTGTTATAAATTGTTTGCATATTACACTACTTTGGTAACATAGTCCTTTCATAGACTCTCTCTCTCTCTCTCTCTCTCTCTCTCTCTCTCTAACACAAAGTGTGCCCATAGAGGAGGAGCATATGTCCAAACCCACTAATGGATCACATTTTATTGACATTAGAGGTATTTAATTCTTTCAGTTCTTTGTTGCAATTGTATGTAGGAGATCCTCTCTACATTTTTAAATTACATATTGCATATACTAAACTCTTAATCTCATAGGCCAATTTGATCTTACATAAAAGTAAACAAATCTCTATCTGAGTGTGGGTGTGTGTGTGTGCGTTCATGCAAAACACACACCCTCACTCACCCATTGGACTATATCATTTCCTTGGGTCTACTTATAACAAGGTTCAATACATAATTACTGAGCATAAGTTTCTATTAACGTGGTTGGCACCTCCACCTCCTAGTGAGGTTTGCTATGTGATCTTAAACATCTATTATAAGTACAAAACCCATTACACTCTTATCATTGTAAGTTAGCATGCATCTCTTCCCCATTATACTCTATTATCAAACATTTGACAATGCCTAAGGGTGCACACACAACTACACATGATAGTTAAGTCATAGATACCTACTACAATAAGGCAAGGTACACAACATTTTATTTTTTATAAGCAATCTTCAATTCATGTATGGTCGCTCCATATTTGCTAAACAGAATCAAGCTCAACTTCAAACTATTGTTTACTTTGCCACATGGATTTTCCCAAAGCAAATTTTCATCGAAAAGACAAGGCTCACCAAAAATCACCCCTCCTCCAATTATCTCTTTACTTATTCTTATATTTGCTATATTGTTTAAATACTGCCTTTTGGCAAGACTAGTTACTTCCAAAATAGCAAAAGTTGCTAAAAAATCTAGTGCAAACTTTGTAAATTCTAAGCAAAAAGATAGGTTAATCATCTAATGCAAATCTTACCATATATTTATATATAAAGTGTAATGCATGACCATTAATATATTTAGAAGAACAAAAGCTTTGTTTTTTTAAAGGTGGCACTTATCTACTTTTTCAATACAAACCATGTAGTTTTGCAAGTGAAGTATGCTCAAAGTTTTGGTTGTGTTAGCCTCAACAGCTCTCGCCGTAAAATTTTACCAGCTGGATTCTTAGGGATCTCTTTCACAAATGCAACTCGACGAACCTTCTTATAGGGTGCCACTTGATAAGAAGGAAGAACAATGAAAAGGCTTCAAAATTTCAATAGTATTTTTCATACTTTTATGCAAGGTAAGAGAGATTTCTTCTTTTCCACACTAGTAGAGGAGAATGCATATCTCATCCCTTAGCCACTATTGGAAGGATGGAATTCTTAATTCTTTAGATTTGCAAAGGTTCAACATGTAAGTGCCATGCCATATGTATCCTTTTCAACAGCTTTGAACCACTATCTTTTACTTGTATGCGAAGTAGCAAGTCTAACTTGCTGAAAAACACCTCCTGATTTGTTGCTATTGTCTCCTCTACTATGGGTTTAAAAGACTATATACCAATGGAAAGTTACATTTCCCTAATTAAACAAAAACCAACCTCCTAACTATATAGCCCAACAATAGCTTATGTGCCTCTCTAAAAGGAGGTATTGGTTTTGAATCCACCCTTGTGGCATGTGAAATTAGGTACACCCTCCCTCACACAAAAAAACATTAACAATAACAAATGTCATCTTAATTCCTTGAGAGTCTACTCACAAAGCTTCAAAACAACTCATCATGCATAGCATAGACTACATGCATGGGACTCCCACAACATCATCATTGCCTGAGAGTTGGTGGACGTCCACACAAGATTATGTCCACCCTTTAAAAAAAATTGGCAAGATTTTGGTATGAAAGGATGCCAGGGTTTGAACCCACAACCTGTGTGTATCTGCAACCCAAAGAGGGACTTTTCCTAAAACCGCACTTGTGCCTAAGAGCTTTACCCTGTCCAAGCAGTCAACGCGCACAAGTGCCCAAAAAGAAAAGAAAATTGGGGCTGTGATACCAACTATAGAACACTTGTGCCTATATGCTAGGCTTTATCATGTGTCAAGCAGCCTGGGCGACTGCCCACCTGGCCAAACCACTTGCCCGACCTGAGGTACCTGAGGTGTGTCGCAATAAGATCCAACCTTAATTTTGTAATACCAACTAGAGAACACTTGTGCCTATGTGCCAGGGTTTATCATGTGTCAAGCAGCGTGGGCGACTGCCCACCTGGCCAAACCACTTTCCCGACCTGAGGTGTGTCACAATAAGATCCAACCTTAATTTTGTGAGATTTAAGGTAGGCTTCATTCCATTTGTTAGCAGCCTTGCCCTACCACATGTTAGCAACCTTGCCCTAGAGCACAACAGCCCTGGAGGCTCAGTGCATATTCTTGTACTTCAGGAACATCATAATCTTTCAGCAGGACATACCCATAGATCTTGCCCGGACGGAGTCATACCTTCTGGTTGTCGCCGGCTTTTAGCCCTGAGGGCGGGTGCATCTCAGTCAGTGAGCAGTTTCTCCTTTCAGTATTGGATTCAGGCACTACTGTGCAGTGCAGAACCCAGTGGGTTATCATCAAGGTTGGGGAAGACCGTGTGGGTTCCCTCAATCGCAACAGGGTGGCGGAGAGGACAAAGTTCTGGATGCAGGTACAACATGAGCTTCCTCCGGCAGATTTGTGGAGTTTGGGTGGGGACTTCAACATGCTAGAGGATCCAGAGGACAGACACAATATCCAGAGCAGAATACTCCGCTTGGGGGGAGTAGGAGACAGAAGACAGCCCAAGACCGGCTCATCTTGTTCTGGAAGCAGGAGCAGAACCTTGACAGGAGTCTTGCTTCTCAAGAGAGCCCGTGGCTGGAGTCCCAGATGGAGACAGCCCGCACAGAGCTCAGGAAGAGAGACCTGCCCACTAGGTCTCTGGGCTGCAGCCTGCTGCTGCTCAACGGTTTCTCTTCCCTTTTTCTTCCATCCAGAAGGACCTGATGTGTCCTTCCGAGCGCCTGCTACCATGTCATCGTAGATATGAGCGAAGTGTAACGCATCCTCAAAGGACTTTATCGAATTCCGTTCCACTTCGTTTTGAGAATCATGAAAAAGTGGAAGAAAGAAAAGGCGGGCATGGCAATCTGGAAAATCTGAGATTTTTTTTTTTCAGAAAGGAGACTTATATTAAGTATGAAATTTTTTTACAAAATGGAGATTTCACACCAAGTAAGGTGGAGATCTCAACCAATCAGGAGCCCTGTGCTGCCAATAGGGTCCCGAATGAGAGGACGTGAAAAAGATACCAATGTCCCACTCTCTCATAAACTGGCCACGCTTCCTCTCCGCAGTCCTCGAAGATCCCTGGATTCTAGCCCAGGTAGCCATGATGGTGTGAATAATCACTCCAAATCCTGCAAAGACACTGAGAAACAAGAACGGGAGTACCCTCAATGGCCTCGGTGCATCTAGCCTTCCAGATATTCGAGGCTAAGATGCTAGCAATAATCTCCCAAGAGCTTGTGCCGGAGGGACAAAGTGTGAAAGTGGCAAATCCTGAAGACAACACTGCCGAGCAACTCCTTGCCTAACCATAATGGCCAAGCTCCTGTCAGTCCCCTCGAATCTCAGCTGAGGCCCAGAATGTGTCAACCAAATGATAGAACCAAAAGAAATGATAGCATCCCTCTTAATCCTACCAAAGAGGGGTGCAATCGCAGACCAAACCCTCTGTGCTTCCCTGCATTCCCATAAACAATGGTAAACTGACTCCGAAACTCCTGCACATCTAGGACATGCTGGGCAAGCACCAGTAACAGACCTCCACTAATTGGTGGCCAGACCACCATGAAGAGAAACCCAGATAAAGGAGGAAATCTGTGGCTTCCTATAAGAATGCCACAATCTCCACCAAAAAACCCTCTGAATGTCAGTCGAAATGCCGTAAGATTCCCAATGGGGTCTAAGAGTAGGGACACTCTGAATGTGTCCCAAGATAAAGATGTCTGGCATTTCGCACCGTATAACTGAAAAAAGGCATGCTTTTCAAATACAAGCATCCTTCCACTCCCACTCACCGGGACCCCAATGCAAATGTCTAATAGGGCAGCCACCATACAACCAAAGGCTAACACTCTCTGTGATCATCCCGGGGGGGGGGGGGGGGGGAGGTCTCAACAAAGACGTGCTTCCCTAACCTGCCAACAACTCTGACTGGATGAATCTGGGGGCCCTCAATAAGGTCCTGCATGTCACATCTCTCTAGTTGCCATCCATCCTGTACAGAAAAAAAGACCGGTACATCATCCTCCCTAGGCAAGGGGAGACCCATAACCTGAAGAGGAACACCTGTCCCAGAAAAAACCCCAAACCAAGAATGATGACGGCCTTCCAAGAAAGATCCAGTAATCCAGTGGTTGGGAATGGCTGCATCAATGTGTGCAATCCTCCGGCTAGAGCCTCTCAAATGCTGCGTGAAATCCAATCTCTGTACCTCGGTGAGGCTCTGAAACCTCTTCCAATCCAGCACTGTGGGGCATAGGGTCTCCCAGCCAGCCCAAAGAATATGCATAGCTGTCCCAAGAGGCCTACCATGCACATCTAAGATCAAATCATTCCACAGAATGGGCTGCCGGTTAACTTCCTCCGCTGAACACGGGGGGATGTGAACCAAAAAACTCCTCAGGCAGTCCCAGGCCCGTAGAAGGGACCTAACCAAGGGGGATGAAGGGGAGCGGTGAACTGCATCCGAAAAAATAAAGCGTGAGCTGAGAGTCCAATCACCTCCGCGAACAGGGACACACTTCGTGATCTACTACATGGGAAAGTCCTTCCACGGCTCAGTGCCTGGAAGAAAGCCCCTAACAACCAGCTTACAAAGCAAAGCCTTACATTGCACCTCAGGGCCAATGATATTCAATCTCCCTTCCTGCTGAGGCCTGATAATGGTTTCCCAAGCAACTCTAACCCCAGTGTGTGCATTTCCATCAAGCCCTGACCAAAGAAAGTTCCGAATAAGGCGACGAAGCTAGCCAATGCAGCCCTTATGAAAAATCCAGCATGAAGCGATAAACCAAGTCGTGGCTAGCAAAACTTGGTTAACCACCAAAGCTCTAGAGGCCAAGTCGAGCTTCCTCTTGCTCCAGTGATGAAGTTTGCTTTTAATGCTTAAGAGCACTGGAGCAAACTGTTGTGTAGGGGAGATGTCAACGCCCACCTGACAACCAAGGTATCTGGCAGAGCATCCTCTCTCAATCCAAGTAAAACCAACATCTGTACCCCAATCTGCAAGAGGAGAATCGCTGATCCAAAAACCAACTGACTTATGCCAATTGATAGTAGCTCCTGCTGCCAAACAAAAGGCCTCCAAGGCTGTCCGTAAAGAACATAAACAAGCATGTGAAGTCTCAAGGAATAACGTCGTATCATCTGCTAACTCAGAGTCCAAAAACAGTTCCTCCGTGCATAAAGGCAGCTTGAGACCCACAATACCAAGGGCAGCCCGAAGAAACCTGCTCATAGCCTCAGCTACAATGAGGTACAGTAAAGGAGCGAGGGGACAGCCTTGCCTCACTGAATGGGAAATCTGAAAACGCTCACCGCGCCCCCCCCACAGGCTAAAACAGTGCTATGAGCCTCCCTGTATAGGCAAGACACCCCTCTGATCCAGTTTTGGGAAAACCCCATGTGTGCCATAGTGCCCTCCAAAAAATCCCAATCCACTCTGTCATAAGCTTTTTTTAAATCAAGAAAAAGAATGGCAAGAGGCTGCTGACTAGACTTTGCCCACTCGACATCTTCCCAGAAAGAAAAAATGTTATCAAATATACTCCTTCCTTGGAGGAAACCATTCTGGGTATCATGGATAGTCCTTTGGAGAATCGGTTGCAACCTTATACTCAAGGCTTTAGCTAAGATTTTATATGCAGATCCAAGGAGGGTGATGGGCCTCCATTGCTTGATGTCAGTCTTGTCCCCACTCTTGGGGATAAGGTGAATCAGCCCCTCCGTGAGGTATGCATCATACCCGACAACCACATTTCCTGAAGGGCAACAATGATAGCATCTCCAATATGATCCCAAAAAAGAATAAAGAAGGCGGGAGAAAGACCATCATCCCCTAGGCATGAACCACTGGAAAGAGCATGCAGTGCGTGAAGGAATTCATCCTTCGAGAAAGGGGCATCTAGGGAAGAACCCATAGCATCTAAAATTCTGAAGCAATACCCCTCACCTTATCAAGCTCAATCTGAACCTCGCCCTATGAGTCCTGCAAGTACCTCACAGAATCCCTGCTATGGGAAGGCCTGTGTGCTGAAAAAAACTGTTTGTTGCATCTGCCACCCATCTGAGTCCAATAGGCCTCGTTCGCATGAAAGGCGAACTCAGCCCTCTTGTCCATGGCTAATTGCAACTCTGCTCTAACTGTGGTCAAGAGGTCTGTAATCCAAGTCGCATGTGGATGCTTTTCATGTTCCCTCTGAAGAGCAGTAATCCTACCCCTAATAGCTCTCTCCTTGTCCAGAGCCTCCTTCTTCTTAGACAAGACAGTGCTATGATAATGATGGCTGGTCCTCTCAAGAGCTAGCACAATATTATGACGAGGATCAGGACCGTCACAAGATCTCCATATCTCTTTGATCTCAGGGGAAATGTCAGCATCAAGATAAAGAGAGTCAGGGATACGGACACAAGGAGAGGCCGAGCGAGAGCCCCAGGCTCTCTGAGACACAAAACGATGGGGCAATGATCGGATTTGGTGGTGCCAAGCATAATAGCAATGGTGCCTCCTCTGTCCAAGGACCAATCATCCACATAAAGCCTGTCCAGACGTGCAAAGATGCTCTTATCCCCGCTCCTGCGGTTATGCCAAGAGAAAGATAAGGAATTTGGCCTTCTCTGGAAATCATCCTCAGTCCAGCAATCCCTGCCAAAAAGGAAAGCGTTAACCTCTCCCATGAGGTTCGCTCCAAAGGGTGTAAACCCCCTTCACGTCCACCCTTCTTGTCAGAAGGTTGCTCAACCATATTAAAATCTCCTCCCACTATCCAATGATCAACCTCGGGAATGACATTTGTAATGGTGTCCCAAAAGGCCACCCTTTCACCTCTCACGTTAGGTGCATAGATATTCAAGATTCCCAATTTCTGACCCTCATGCATGATCAAGATCCACTGCGCTCTAGCAGGGATGATAACACCGTGCCCAATAACATGAGGTATAATAGATGCTGCCACTGAAATACAAACACCCCCTCTAGTCCCAACTGCCAAGGACCAGAAGGTGTGGCGAGAAAGCATCTTACCACTTTTGCCACACTGAGATCTATCCAATTTGTGTTCCTGCAACAAAAGCATATCCATAGACCCTCCTGAAACAGCAGGGTGAAGCTGGTCCTTCAGAAGGCGCTTCCTACCACGGGTGGGAAGCCCTCCAAGGCCCTGAACATTCCATGAGACGATTCTCATGGAAGAGAAGAGGGTTTGACCCCCGATTTAAGAAGACGATGGGCAGCCTGAGGACGCCTCTCATAATGCTGAAGGACGGGAAAATCCATAGGGCAAAGTCCACTGGCATGCCCTTGTCCGAGGCCCTGCACAGTACTTGCATATGTACAAGAAACCTGTTCGCCCTGCGGGGCATCAAGGGCAATGGCATCATGCTGAAAATCCTGCAATACATGATCCCCACTGTGCTGAACATCCTGCATATCGCCCCCTCCAAGTAGAGAGGACTCAACAAAATCACCCTGATCTGAGATATCATCTCTCTGCAAAGATGCATCAGCTGACACATCCCTCTGACCAGAAACATCATCTATATGTACATGATCCGAGGAGGCCTTCCCATCAATCACACCGGGGGGGCGGGCGTGAGAGACAGCTCGCCACACCTGACGGACTGAAGGACGGGAAGGAACCAAGGGAGGTGGCGCCTGAGAAGCACGCTTACGAGGCCTCCTGCGACCTCGAGCCCGAGGACAATCTCGAGCAAAGTGACCCTATTGGTGACAAACCCGGCACTGATCAGGTTTACCTGCAATCTCCATATGTTGCTTCAAAGGGCCACAAGGGCCCGGAAGCAAAACATAGTCCTCAAAGAGCTCAATGTCATGGGTAAGAACCATGACCCTAGGGACAGCATCCGCTGAGGCAGTGACCACCTGGGCAGAAGATGTCAGCAAGGCGTGAAGTGGGGGCGCTTGAAGAACCAACCCAAAGGCAGACCCGATGGCCTCTAACATAGGCCAATATGCGCGAGGAAGACATGGGAATTTGAGAGTAATCGCGAAACGATTCCGGTCTTCCTCAACAGGGTCAAAATAGCTGGAGTAGGGAAGAAAGAATATCTTCCTCGGGCCCAATGGCAAAGGGCTGCCCTTCAAAACCTCTGAGGCTACGTCCTCAAAATCAATATCCACTTGGAAGAAACCTCTTCCAAGCAACCTGACATCTCGAAAGTGTAGAGCGAGGTCGGAGGGCAGAGCCGCCAGCACCCAATCCCGAGCCTGGAGACGAGACGGGTGAGATCCAAAGATTCTGGCAATGAGGGTCGTTTTGGAGTCTTTATCTATTTCGGCATAGAGGACCGCAAGCTCGGGTTCGGAAAAAGCAATGGTTCGCCCGGCCGAGGGAGAATGATTAGCTATGATGCTAATCGAAGAAAAAGGCCGACTTGAACCCAGATGAGGAGCAATCCGAACCAAGGGGAAGAGGTAGGCAAGGCGGCAGAGCAAAGGAAGGGAGGGAGGAAAAGGGAAAAGGAAAAAGGAAAGGGAAGCAAGGGGGAGATGGCTGGACACAAAGGCGAAGAAGGGCGGGGGAAGGACAGCACAACAGGGCTGTGCAGAGGGAAGAGGCGGAGGAAGGAGGGGAGGCGAAACAGCACAAACTGGAGGGCAAAGAAGGGCGGGCAGAGGCAGGGGCGAACAGTGGGGAAGGATGGGGCGAAGAAGGGCGGGCAGAGGCAGGGGCGAATGGCGATGGAGGAAGGATGGGAGGCGGAGTGTGAGTGGGGGTGAAGCAAGCACAAAGGCGGAGGGGCGCAGCGATGGAGGAAGAAAGGGAGGCGGAGGAAGGAGGGGGCGAAGCAGCCACAGAGGCGGAGGGGCGTAGGTCAGGGTTCGGGGAGCTAGGCAGTCCTCACCATTCCGTACAATTTCCAGAAAACTAGATTTTGAGAATCTGAGAATTTAGAGACGAGCTCTCTAAATTCTTGGGTGAAAACATCAAAATACCTCCCGCCCAACCGAATAGTCTAGAGTTAGCGGAAGCAAACAATCTGATCTGGCTCTCTAACAAAAGCCTCAACAAACATTTGTTTAAAGGCTTCCCAGGTTTTTTTTTTCCAGAGAAAAGACTTCTATTAAGTATGAAAAGGGAGATTTCAAACCAAACTAGGTAGAGATCTCAACCAATCGGGTGCTTTGTGTTGCCAACAAGGTCCTATATAAGTGGAAATTAAGAATAGACCATGATCCCACTCTCTCATAAACTGGCCACGCTTTCTCTTTCAAGCCCTCGAAGATCCCTGGATTCTGGCCCAAGTTGCCATACGGTTACGGATAATATCACTCCATATCCTGCAAAGGCACTTTGTGTCTAGGTTCTCGGTGCTATGGGCTTACACTTAAGGTCTTGCCACTAAGAAAAGACACGACCTTTCTACCACCAATATTATGTGCTCTCCTGGCTCATGCACAATCACGAAATGTGGGTCCCATCTACTCAACCAAGCTCTAAGAAAAGGCCTCTCCTTCTTGGCCCTCGTTGAGTGGTAGCCCATCGTTGCTTGAGAGTATGGATAAGGAGAGAAAGAAATGGCTTTTCTCAACTAATTCCCTGCGGATTTCAAAACAAGAAAAATCACCATGGTCCTCCAAATTTCCAGCTCGAACACCCGATAGTAGTGCTGGATCCATCCCATACAGTCACCTAAACAGTAGAACAAGTATTTCACTACAAAAAGACAAACACCAAACACAACAAAAGCAAAGCATAAAAACTGGAAGACATACACAAACCTCCCGTGGAAGCAACCATCCTACATCTGAGAGAGGATGCAGCCACCGAAATGCCATTATGCACGAGATCCCAAGGGGGGTGAGTCATGGAACCATAATGCATACCATCAAATGGAAGATCTAAGAATATAAAATCTACGGCCCAAGCCACATTGCGTGCTTTACGCATGTAATCTCTACCCGAAACACCTAATGGATTTGTGTGAACACAGGGTTCTGCATTGCGCATGAAAAATCCTTGCCTATGGCAATGTAGTCACCTGCAACCCCCATGCATGGGGCTTGTCCATCGCTAGACTGAATGCCCAAAGCATGCATTGGCACATACAAGAACTTGTGTACTTTCTTGACGGGCACGCCAGCTACAAGCAGCCAAAGCAGCCAAAGCAAGGAGCACACATTCACTACATGTACATAAAAATATTCACCAAAATCAAGAGACATCTCAACATTACCTTCATCGTTATTCATGTCGTGGAGAACTCTCCTCTCTTCATCAACATTTTCAATTAAGATAAATAAACCCTGCATACATGTAAAGGTGTAAAGTCCCTACTGTAGGATCACCTGAGACACAAGCTAAACACACACGATTAGTACAGCATAGAAGGGTGCATGCATGCTCACCTCCCAACTGTAGATTCCATCCAGAATCTCCCCCAAGGTAAGAGCTAAGGTTCCACTCCCCACAAGCCAAGCCAATTAACCCCAGAGCCTGTTCTAAGAAACCCTCGGCAAGACCGCCTGTGAACCACCATATCCATGGCAGGAGTCCGGTCCAAGCACATACCATCAACCAAGTATACTGAATGAATCACAATAACCCAGAAGTCACTTATATAGTGACTATTGCCGCTATAAATAACAGCCCAACTATAAATTGCCAATAACCATAGATTATCACTAATAATGAACCCTAGCCACATGTAACCTGCCTGTGGCCTTCCCCTAATCTCAAAGATCCCCAACCCTAACCAGAGTAGGACCCAATCCTGAGGATTAGTGTTAGGTGCATGACATACTTCCCCTCCTAAGACATTTCTTCTCTAGAAAAAGAAAATCAGGGAATCTATGCTCTAAACTAGCAACTGTCTCCCAAGTCAAGTCCTCCACCGCCCTGTCTTTCCACTTGATCTTATACTCTGGGAACAACTTATTCCTAAGTTTCCTCTCCCTGAAATCTAGTATAAGCTCTAGCTCATGTGGAACAAAGGAAAAGTCCTCACGCTCTACCACTTCCTAAGGTGTAACAATATTATCCTTAGCCCTCAGTTTCTCCTTGAGTCTATTCACATGAAAAACTGGAGAACTTTCACATCCTAAGCAATTCTAACTTATAAGCCACCTCACCAACCCTTTTCAGGATCCGATAAGGTCCACAGTACCTAGGGGACAACTTTCCAACCTTCCTCATCTGCAATGTCTCAGAATTCTTGGGGTATCATATACAAAACATTCCCTCGGAGAACTCCCTCGATGAGAACACTTACTATTAGGATAAATGGTGCTCTATCCTGAGCACTTCTAATAGATTCTCGTGCACTAGGATCTCCTGCATATATGCTAATAAATCTCTAGCCGCATTAATGTTTATACCCTTAAGTCCAGATATAGTTACTAGAGTTCTAGGTTGGCCATAAACGGACTGTAACCAATAGCCGAATGCTTAGCACTATTGTAGGCAAACTCAACCAATGGAACGTACCTCTCTCAATCAGATGGTCGCCTTGAGAGGTATGCACGAAGCATAGCCTCCAGAACATAGCCAAGACAACACAATTACTCAATCACCTAGAGGAAAACTTATGCACAAAGGGATACAACTCGACAACAGCAAGGGTTTTACTGTTTACCCATGCACAACCCATGTGTTACTCTCTCTCTCTCTCTCTCTCTTTCAGATTTGTTATGATGAGACATCATCATCATCAGTTGTACCTTGTTTTGGTCTCATGGGCCATTTCGGCCTTTAGAATCCACGAAAGCTAAGCACGATGCAAGAAACCTTAAACACTTATCTCTTTCCTACAGACTAAACATAAATAAGGGTGACCGAGAGATCCTGATGAGGCAACACTAAAGAACATCAAAAAAATACACAAACCTTATGCTTGTCCCGCTTCCGTGATCAAGCTTGCGCTGATACCAACTGTAAAGTCCCTCCTGTAGGATCACCTGATACACAAGATTAGTACAGCATAGAAGGGTGCAAGTATGCTCACCTCCCAACCGTGCTCACGCTTGCTCTGATACCAACTATGAAGTCCTTCCTGTAGGATCACCTAATACACAAGCTAAACACACAAGATTAGTACAACATAGAAGGGGGATCTCACCTCCAAACTGTAGATTCCATTTGGAATCTCCCCTGAGCCAAGGTCCACTCCCCACACACCAAGCTAGTTAGCCTAGGTGTCCCATACCACCAGAGCATGTCCTAAGGGACCCTTGGCAAGACCACCTGTGAACCACCATGTCCATGGCCAGAGTCCGGTCTAGGCATAGACCATCAGCCAAGTATGACTGAATGAATCACAATAACCCATAAGTCACTTATATAGTGACTACTACCGCTAATCTCAAGGTTCCCCAACCTTGACCAGATTAGGACCTAATTCCGAGGAATAGTGTTAGGTACATAACAAAAGGGGTTGGGTTGATTATTCAACCCTTATCTCTACATTTTAGGAGATTCAAGGGTGAGCAACTCAAGTTAAATAAAGAGGGAATGGGAAAGTCGGCAAAAAGCAAGTACGTGTCCTATACACATGTGGGTAGCCCATGGTGACACATGGCAGTCCTTTATGCCTCCCCCCTTCACACAGAATTCAAGACAAAGCTCTCCACGCCTACCTATGCAGAAGAGTACAATTTTTTGAAATTTCCAACATTTCCAAGCATGTTTTTCACCATTGGGTAACTGTGGGAAGAAGCTACACACACAGAAGTACCCAATGGACAATATACCCAGGGGTAAAATGCATACCAAACAGCATTTCCAATGATTGTACTTGCTCCATTTCAATACCCAAGTGAGGGAGGCGTATTGTTCTTCAACGCCTACCATTTCCTCAAATTTGAAAAGCCAAAGTGGCCCAATTTTCCCTTACAGCATGCTCATGTATTCATTTTCTTTATGATTTTCAAAACCACACACACCTAATTTTCACTTCCAATTTCTTTAACCAAAATTTTTGTAAGTCTCTGGTTACTTTGGTTTTTGTGCAGAAACCAAGTTACTCATATTTATTCCCTCCGAGAGGAACGCCATGGAGGGACTACCCTCCTCCAGATTTTCTCCACCTCATTTGAGGGCTCTGAGCTTGTACATGTAGCCTATGGCTGTTTTATTGTAATTAATAGAAGGATCTTTTCACGGAAAAAAAGAGAGGTGAAGATGATATCTTATTGGGTTGTTAACAAGCTAAAATGGGCCAAGGTAAGAATGCTTACTTGCTCTGATACAAAAGTGATCAAAAAAAGAGAGGTGAAGATTACAAGCTAAAATGGGCCAAGGTAAGAATGCTTACTTGCTCTGATACAAAAGTCATCACTTCGGCCTCAGTCACAATACAATTTGGTCTCGGAACGACAAATGCAAAAGGAATTTGCCCTGCTGTTTCATCATGAAGACTGCAAAAAGAAACCTCCGATAATGTCAGTCAGCACGGTTTGTGAGGGTTGAAAACTTAGCATGCTCTACAAGACCACTCACGGTATCACAGCAGCGTCTACAATTTCTGTATGGGATAACAAGACTGCTTCCAACTCTGCTGGGGCCACCTACAAGCACCATGGAAGTTAAAGATAATTTTACTTCAAGGAAATCATTTGTCTGCGATAGATGTACCTGAAAGCCTTTGTATTTGATTAGCTCCTTGATGCGGTCTACGACATGAAGATATCCATGCTCATCAAAATAGCACAAATCTCCTGTGTGTAGCCACCCCTCCTGGTCAATAGTTGCAGCTGTTGCAGCAGGGTTTGCAAAGTACCCTGCATATAGTGTTGCAATGCTTTTCAAAGTAAGTGCATGTATGTACCCATGCATGTACGTAACAATCAAGAAATGTACTCACAAGACTACAAGAACAAAGGCAATACCTTTCATAACAGTAGGCCCTCGCAACCATAGTTCTCCTTGCTGATTCGGTGGCAAAGGCTTCCCCGAGTCCATGTCTACAATTTTAGCTTCTGTATTTGGTGTAAGCAAGCCTACTGAATCATGGTGCTCACACTCATCTTTGGTGATATGAAAAGATCCACCACCAGGTGACTCTGTAAGACCATAGCCCTAGAGCAGCACAGTATTGTCATCCGTTTGAAAGTGCAAAGAGGTGATGCCAGAATTACTCCACTCTCCCTCTCTCTCTCTCTCTCTCTCTCTCTCTGGAGTTTATTGCAGTGCAGTCTACGATGGCCTTTTCACTCTTGACACAGATAGCCCTTTAGAGGAGCTTACGAGAGGCTTTACAGAGGTACTACATACCTCAGCAACATATGCTTTCCCATATACTATAGCTGCCTCTAAGCCCTTGAGCAGTACTATTCCGCAGAATAGCTGGTATGATGACGAATGCCGAGAGACCCGAGCTTAGCTACAAAGAGATGTCACCCCTTGGGGCACGTACACACAGACAGGCCAAGACGCTCTTCCGACGCTTTGTGCGAAAGAAGAAGCGGGATTACCTAGCAAAGCTTGAGGCAGAGCTGTACCAATTATTTTTGAGTCAGGACACTAAGAGGGCTTGGAAAAAATTCCAGGAGAGGCAGCCACCTACCCCGATCACGGCACCTGAGACTTGGCACAAGTATGCGATGTCCCTATATGATGTACCTGGACAGCCTCCCATTCCGTGGCCGCCATCACCTCAACTGGATCATTGCGTTTTCTTCACTTTGCGGATGGTGCTAGATGCGATTGATAGACTACACATAGGGAGGGCGCAAGATCATGAAGGTCTAGCAGCTGAACATTTCTCATATGCACGGGATACTCTGGCACCGATCCTTGTACACATGTTTAATAGAGCTACGTGTGAAGGTTTCCCAGCTAGTTGGACAGATAACACTATTGTGCCGTTGCTTAAGAGCGGGGATCCCATGATGCCCAGCAACTATCGTACGATCATGATGGGCCATTATCTGGCTAAGATATACGGATCCATCTTGGAGCATGAGATGAGCCGGTGGGCAGAGAGGCAGGGACATAGAGCAACTAGACAGGCTAGTTTTAGGAGGGGATACACCACACTGGATCATATACTCACCTTCAGAGCTCTTATTGAGGAGGGACGATCACGAGGACGGAGGATATATTGTTGTTTTGTGGACTTCCGCAAAGCATTTGATACGGCAATGAGACGCATCTGTGGCAGATATTTTAGGACTAGATTTTGGTGTCTATCACCTTTTGTATAAAGGCAGTCTAGGGCTGCAGATATAGGTACCTTTTTGTACCATTAGAATATACTGAATTTCCAGCATATCTCTCTCTCTCTCTACTCTCTCTTCATATCTGCGTTTTGCATCAGCATGTTCTCAATGGTGTTTAGGGCTGAAAGAAGACCCCCAGAGCTTCCGCGTGTTACATTGGTATCAGAGCATCAAGCTCAGCAAAGCTAAACACTGATTCAGTCCCATATGATGGTGTACAGGTCCAAGGTACAGGAAAGTACACGGATACGAAGCCCAAGGCAAGGAGCACAGAATCGGGAAGAGCTCCCAGGAGGTTTGTTGGTGGTGTTCCACAAAGCTAGAGGGGATGGCAGTCCTGTGAGCGAGATAGATTCTTGGGCAACGGTACCAAGGGAGGATTATCCTCCAAGGGGTGATGTGAGAGTGCCAGACTCATTTCTCAGGAATGAAGACCAAGACAGTGTTCAGATTCAGGGCAAGAATGGATTGGGGACTAGAGGGAACAAATGCATAGATCTTATTATGAGATAGAGTGGTTTTGGAGACCGGGCCGGGCTTTCAGAGAAAAGGGTTGCCAGGGATGGATGGATGACAGAGGGACTTCGGGAAAAGATTGGGATGATGACAGTCATCCAAGAATAGGTTGGAATCCCGTCATCAAATTTAGCAAAGGGGGATGTCATGTGCATGAAAGATGCCATGGACATTCTCAGATGCTGGTCCAGAAGAGGCAGCCCGATAAAGAGTATGAACCAAATGGAACCAGGATTATGGAGCACAGAGTGCAGCAGAGGCCAGTGTGGACTTGGAGCAAGGCATGGAGGACATGAAGAGGAAGCTGTCGGCTGCAAGTGGAGACTGTCGGTTGCATCAGAAGATGACGTCGGCTGGACCAAAGGACAAGGCAGCTGAAGGCGCAGCATTATAAGGGATTATGTCCAGACGGCGCAGCTTTTATGATGAATATAACCAGTCGGCTGGCCGACTGCTGGTCGGCCAGCACTCCAGGGAGTCCAAAGGGCTATAAAAGGAGGCACATGCTCATCATTGTAATCATTCAACTCATTAGGAGTTGGGTCCATGTTAGGACTAGATTTTGGTGTCTATCACCTTTTGTATAAAGGCAGTCTAGGGCTGCAGATTTAGGTACCTTTTTGTACCATTAGAATATACTGAATTTCCAACATCTCTCTCTCTCTCTCTCTACTCTCTCTTCATATCTGCGTTTTGCATCAGCATGTTCTCAGTGGTGTTTAGGACTGAAAGAAGACCCCTAGAGCTTCCGCGTGCTACACTGTAAATGCTGGAAACTGATGCTTATTGCAGAAATCTGAGCACAAGGAAAACCCATAGGTGTTGTACAATGGTGAGAAGCAGTAGCAACTGCTAATGACCTCAATGCTGAAAAATGAGATGAATTGAGGGAAAGGGAGCCAGCCCTTATATACTCCCTCAGGATGCTAGTCGGCCAGTTGTAGAAGGCCGACAGCATGGCAGTAGCATAAAATGCTACATAAAATGCCTAAAAATACCAAAAAATAGTAGAAAAATGCTTAATAATCTCTGCTAAGATATGCCAATGCAGGGCCTCATAAATGGCCAATATAAGCATGAAAAAGATGATGTAGACCCTCTGGAGATGATATAATCCAACAGTACTCAGTAGAATCAACCAAAGGAATAGATGCCTTACAACTGGCTATCAGAAAGGCCAGAGTCTTGTAATAATTTTTGGACCCACCGGTGGACTAGACCTCCTCTCAAATCTGAAAGAAGAAGAAGGTACTGCTGCAGAAATGGATGCATCCAGGACAGTGGTGGATGGAGAAGAAGCAGCCAAATGTGGAGAAGATAATGGAGAGGCTGCAGATACCAATGGAGAAGATGCAAGAGGCAATCCAGCTCTATGTAAGGGGATGGACACAGCAGATACAGGGGCTGAAACAGTGGTACAATGGGTTGTGGTGCTACAAACACCGGAATCACTGCAAGTGAAGAAGCTCGCTATGGTAGATGAGAAAACTCTCCAATATTGGCTGGAAATGGGTCCAAAATATGCTCAGAAGAGGACATGGAAGAAGAATCAAGTCCAAATAATGTCTCATCGAACTGAGCATCTCAAGATATGATAATATCCTCCACATCCGGATCCCAAAACCAGTATCCTTTGTATCTCGAGCTATAGCCTGTGAAAATCATCCTCTTGGACTTAGTAGTCCGCTTCTTATTGGGGACATGAACAAAAGCAATACAACCGAAGAGACGAAGATGTGATACAGATGGCTTATGTCCAGAAAATGCCTCCTTCGGTGTCAACCCATCAACTGCCTTCGTGAGTGAACGGTTTAGGAGATAAACAGAAGTAGCCACAGCTTCTTCCCAAAACGCGGAAGGAAGACCAGAATGATGCAATAAAGATCTCGCCATCTCCTTCACGGTCCAATTTTTCCTCTCAACTACTCCATTTTGTTGGGGAGTAAAAGGACCTGTTGTCTGCCGTTGAATACCTTTTGATGCAAGAAACTCATCAAAGGGTACAAACTCACCACCATTGTCAGTCCGTAAGAATGAAACTGTACAGTGAGAGTGATTCTCAACCATGGTTATCCAAGTCCGAAAACTGGCAAAAGCATTAGACTTCCGAGCCAAGAAACATACCCATACTTTCCAAGAATAATCATCCACCAAAAGCATGAAGTACTTAGCCCCTCCAAGGGACTCAACCTCCATAGGTCCAACCAAGTCTGCATGTACAAGCTCGAGCTTTCGTGTAGCCCGATGTGTAGCGGCCTCTGGAAAAGCATCCCTATGATGTTTGCCCATCATGCAAGACAAGCATATATGTGATAGTTGTCGGAGCTTAGGTAAACCAAGAACCAACTACTAGGAAGAAATTTTATGCAAAGCAAAAATAGGTACATGACCAAAGCATGAATGCCACAAAGAAGTCTCATCAACAGAGACTAAGGCATGAGAAGGAGAGAATAACTGATGGATATGAGAGTCAGATGAGGGAATTTATAAGGAGAAATTGGTTATTTTGTACAAGCCTCCATCATGAACTCCATTGGCCACAACCGAGAGTGTCTTTCTGTCAGTGACCTCAACCACCTCATCATCAAAATAAACTCCAAGTCCCTTCCGAGCAGCCATGTGAATTGAAAACAAGTTCTTTGAAAGCCGAGGCACATGTAAAACTTCATGGAGAGTAGCAAAGGAGCCAAGAGAAACATTACCAATACCAAGAACCGATAAGGAAGAGCCATCTCCAATACAAACCAAAGAAGAGAGTGGTTGGTAATCCTCCAGAGCCCAAAATATGTGAATGTTTGGTCCTATGGGTGGAAGCACCGCTGTCATTGACCCACTCAACCTTTGTTGGTGTGTCACTAACCTCTGTGGAAGAAGTTATATCTGTGATCACGAGGAAAGTATCATGTGGAGAGATGGGGACAACGGTCAACCCAGGTTCTTTTTCGGAGACCTTAATGCCCTATCCACTCCACCCCTGACTCGGGGACAAGGGGGAGAATCTGTAACTGCCATGTATGCCACTTTGGCATTGCCCTCATCCTTCACCTTTTCCTTGCCTTTGTTCTTATCAGAATCCTGAGAGTTATCTTTGGCTTTGTATTTGACTTTGGTTGCCCAAGAACTATCATGTCGAGAAAAACATCGTTCCTCTGTATGGCTAGATGTACCACAAAAAGAACACTCCAAGCTTTTGTTACCTTTGGCCTCTGTATTATCCTTCTTGCCCTCTCCTTAGGCAGCTTTTTTCCTATTGTTGTTGTTGTTGTTGTTGTTGCCTCCTCGTCCTCCTTTGTTCTTGCCCTTATCTTGGGCAACAAAAGCATATTTCGACTTTCCTTTGCCTCTCATCAAACACTTGTCATGTAGATAACTCACAACTTCTTCAAAAGATGGAACAAGCTAGCGAAAGTCAAAATGATCTTTGAAGGAATCAAAAGTGAGAGGCAGTTTACCAAGAAGCTTGTGGATCGGGTTGTTGATTGAGCTCCCATATTCTTCAAGTTGCCGCTTGATGTGAGTAAAGTCCCCAATCTTATCAGTGATATTGTTAGATTCACTAATGGAAATCTTCTCAAGATCCGCCTCTAGCTTAGCAATCTTCATGGAAGAAACAACACCAAACCTCCTCTGAATCTCAAGCCACATCTGTCGGGCATTACTCCTCGTAGAAATAAATTATGCCTGTATGGTAGGAGTCATGCAATGAATGATGATGAGGTGTGCACGAGCATCCAAAACTCCCTAAAAAGCCGGATCCACCGAGGCAGGTGTCATAACTAATGTCCAAACACCAGCACCTTCAAGTAGCAACTGGGTATAAAAAGACCAAGTATGATAATTGGTGGTTGTAAGCTTCATGCAATCACTGATTTAGGGAGGAGTGTAGGATGGAACATGAGAGAAAGAAAGCGAGAGGTTCTGAGGGAGGGGAGAAACTTTTGGATGAGGGAGTAGATACTCTGCAGACACACATGTGCACACAATCATATCGAGCTCAGAGAGCGAGAGAGACAAGATATGATCTGGAAGTACTCGATACAAATGATGATAAAGGAATGGAGTACAAGGTACTTGTAGTCCTAGGGATGACGTGCCCAACACACTAGAGTGTGTTCACACAGGAAAAAACCCCTGCCAGCATAGGGTAAAAAGTACCCGTGTATAAGACCGCTCACACCAAGACTTCCCCGGAGGCCAAAGGCTAACAAACTCCCTGAAGTGAATGGTGTGAACGTGTACAGGGTGTAGCAGACTACCCTGGTAGAGATTATAAGTTTAAAGCTTTGCGAAAAGCTTCAAACTCTCTCAAAAGAGACTTGGTAAACCCATCTGCCACACTGTCCTGTATAGGCACGTAAGTCAAGGCTATCTCTCTTGCATGGAGCCTCCCTGACATAATGATAATGCACCTCAATGTGCTTTGTTCGCGCATGAAAAACCGGATTCCGCACGACTACTAATGCACTCAGACTATCAATGAAAATGGTGATGGAAGATGGTTGTCTAATACCAAAATGGTGATAGAAGATGGTTGTCTACTACCAAGATCTACCAATAGACGGCGGAGCCATACACATTCCACAGTAGCTGTGAATGTTGCCCTGTACTCAGCCTCACAACTAGAAGAGGCCATTGTCTGTTGCTTTTTGTTGAGCCATGAAATACATGAACTTCCGAGAAGGAAACAGTTACCACTGGTTGACACCGTAGTGCCATAACATCCTGCCCAGTCACTATTAGTGTAGGCGGTCAAGCATAAAGAAGACGCATTGCTATAAAACAATGCAAAGTCCTAAGCGCCTTGAAGGTAACGAAAGACATAGTTCACTGCTTGCCATTGCCAAGTGTTAGAACAATGCATAAATCTGCTCAACTGTGACACTCCATACTGAATATCAAGACAGGTAGTGCACAGATATATAAGGCATCCAACAAGCCTGTGATAAGTGGCAACATCAAAAGGCTCGGAAGAGTCCTCAAGTGATAGCATGATGCCATTCTCAACTGGTACAAACTGGATACCCAAATAATAATGCAAAAGCCCCATGTCTGTAACATCAAATGCATGTTGTAATTCAACGACGAAAACTAAAATTTGCCCCTCATCAGGGCCAAGCACGAGCAAGTCATTCCAATCATTATCCTCCAATGCATCAAAAGGAGAAAGTGGCTCCTCATTTAATGCGGAAACAACAAGGGTTGTATTAACAAAATGAGATTCATGTCAAGAGGCAACGCGTGTCCAACCTAACATAAGTGTAGGCAGCTTGCTGTCACCAGAGAACTCTCTGTGATTCACGAATGGCTGCATCCTCTTCAATTAATGCATCACCCATGGCATCCTAATCAAAGTGTGGCTAATCTGGAGCAATATGGGAAAGTTGGGCTGCTGAATCGGTTGATTGTCACCAATAGCAGAAGGCCAATCGGAGCCAAAGGAGGCTCAACAGATTCAACACTGGTACCAAATAATGGCATGAAGATGTAAGCACTATGGACAATGTGCTATGGCACAATTTCCAACAGCAATGCATAAGCTATCAAGGTCCACTGAATGCCAATACATCAACAAAAGGAACCTTAGTCAATGATCAAGTCGATAAGGTGATAATTAGCAATGGAAATGGCTGATGTAAAAAATCTGCAACATTGTAAGTGTGCTGAAAATGCTGAAAATAAAGGGAGAAAGAAATCCCAAATGAAAGTATCTGTCAAGTGGGGGCAACAAGGCATACATACAGCCATTACTAGAAGAGTATAAGGCAACCTCTCAGTAACACCATGCACTGTGGTGTATATGGAAAAATAAAAGAGGTGTAATCCCACATAGATTAATGTACAGATACTCCTGAATTATGCATAGTGACAAGGCAACAAAGCTGAAGACAATGCAACAGTCTAACACCATGAGCATCCATGTAAATGAGCTAGAAAGGGGAGGGAACTCAAACAAGAAGCTAGGAAAGAAAGTAATACATCTTAGCAAGTAAGCATCACACATCTCCAAGACAGCACAATTGAGAGGTCAAATCCATAAATGACCAAGGACATCACCAATAGCAATACACAACATGTGTCTCCCCTCAAATGCAACAGCCATAGAGAAGACTCAATTGACAATTGCTATAAAGCATAATCATCAAAGTATGGATCATGACCAAAATCTATGACTAGCAGAGCAACATCATGCAATGAAGATGTAGTGACTAAGGCACAATCATCATGAGCCCAATTAGCCTCTTCCTTTGCATCAAATGAACCAACACCAACTGACAATTATGCATCTGTATCAAAGTATCAATCAGCATCTGACAATGACAAACAAGAAGCAGGTAAATCACTGCATGTGACTGTTAATGCATAGCCATCATGTGCAAAATTTGCTTCCTCGACATTCTTAGTTGTAGTTGTACCAAAACCTTGTTGCTTCTTCTTTTTCTCATTCTCACTGAAGTATATCTAACACAGACAATAACTCCACGTGACTCAGAATATCTCAAATGTCTGCTCAATGCATGTGCAAACTCAACAAACCAGCAATCTGTAGGCAGAATCTGCGGACGCTGAATCTGTAGGTCGAAATCTGCGGATGCTGAATCTGCAGGTCAGAAGCTGATGTGGCATCAATAGATCGGAAGTTGACGTGGCATCGGTAGGGCGGAATGGGCTGACGCGGACTTTGTTGAGAGTCTATAGGCGGAAGTGGCTAATGATGAATCTGCAGCAGCAGGTGGAAGCGACTGACGCTGAATCTGCAACCCAAATGCCGAACACAGAAGACCGTAGTAGGCAGAATCCCGAATGCTAAATGCGAAAATCCAAAATCCAAATGCCGAATGCCGAATGCAAAGTGCCGAAGTGGAAGGCCAAACGCGGAAAGCCGACTGCTGAATGCGGAAAGGTGAATGCTCTGGGCCATCAACCACCCTTGGGTAAACACGGCCAACTGTTGAATGCGGAAAGATGAAGGCCGAAAGCTAACTACTAAATGCAGAAAGCTCAAGCCAAATGCTGAATGTTTGAAAGCTGAAGCCAAATGCTGAATGCGGAAAGCCAACCATTGAATGGCTAACCGGGTAAAGCCAACGGATGTAGCTGAATGGCTCACCGAGCAAAGCCAACGGACGTAGAAGTCCAATGCCGAATGCTGAAAGCCGAACGTTGAGTGGCTGACCGGGCAAAACCAACGGACACAGCTGAATGGCTGACCAGGCAAAACCGACGAACGCAGAAGTGCCGAAAGTTGAAAGCCAGTACTTAAACAGCAATAGCAACAGCAAAACCAGCCGAAATCGGCGGACACAGAAGTCCAATGCCGAAAGCTTCTTACTTGGATCAAGTGTAGTGTGAGGGCATGCCCAAAATGTACGGCAGCATAAATGAATGACACCAATGTATAGAAGGAGACGGAAACCCTAAAACTGTGTAAAGTGCAAGATGCGAGAGCATACCCAGGATGTACTGCGACGACAACTAATGACACCAGCAATGTATAGGAGGAGGTAGAAACCCTAGATGTGTGAGAAGTGCGAGAGCTTACCCAAGATGTGAGGCGGCGTAAAGTAATGATACCACTGTACCATGTGCTTCACCGCTTCAGAGAATAATGGCGTGGAGCTATTGACTCTGAAACCAAGCTCTAAAACTAGGGATCTAATGCCAACGTTGGATGAGGGAGTAGATGCTCTACACACACACACACAGTCACACACAGTCGTATCGAGCTCAGAGAGCGAGAGAGACGAGATGTAATAGCTAGAAGTACTCGATATACAAATGATGATAAATGAATGGAGTACAAGGTACTTGTAGTCCTAGGACTGACGTGCCCAACACACTAGAGTGTGTTCACACAGGGAAAAAACCCCTGCCAGCACAGGGTAAAAAGTGCCCGTGTATAAAACTGTTCGCGCTAGGTCTTCTCGGAGGCCAAAGGCTAACAGAAATAAGATAATAAGTGGTTGGAGAAACCACCAAAGAGGTGGAGGGAGAGGATACCGATGAAGTGGTAACCTGAGAAGTACGGGATAGGATTCCCTAGTAAGAGAAAAGAAGTCCAGAGAAGTTAGAATATTGATCTACTTAAGCCATACCCTCCAAACGCAAAATCCTCCTCTTCAAATAGGGCTAGAAGCAACTAGACCTCCTCTAAAACTGAGCACAGTTAGTATGAGGATGAAGAAGAAGGAAAGCAAGGTGGGAGGGTGGGAAAAAAAAAACCAGAAGAGGAGAAAGAAATGGTTCTCCAAGTTTTAAGGGCACCACAGATGTTGAAAACACAACTCTGTGAAGAGAAACACAACCTAATTGAAGAAAACGCAGCTCCACTGAGAAAACGCAGCTTTCTGATGAAAAACGCAGCTCTCATATGAAAACACAGCTCCCAGATCTGAAACCGCAGGTCTTTATGCGCTGAAATCTGTAAACAACAGGCTCTTGAAAGAAAATGTAGGTGCTAGAGCAGTTTTAGGCTCTGATACCATGTGAGAAATCTGTGCTACTGCCGTAAATCTCAAAACATAGAATAAAACAGCATATATTTGTAGACAGTAAACTGCAAATGATCAAGAACCTGAATGTGAATGAAGGTACAGCACGAGGGAGGCCTATGAGTGCTGGTATGTACAAGTCATGGCTGAAATTAGACATAAAATGATGTGGGAATGAGGCACCTATTTATATAGGTTCTCATGAGCTGGTCAGCCAGGTCCTACAGGCCGACCTAGACAAAAATCCATAAAATGCTTTAAAAAAGGCACCTAAAAATGGTGCAAAAATAGCAGATAAAATATGCAGTGCAAGCCCTCATAAATGGGCCAGATACAAGCATGCAGGGAGTCCATCTAGGGATGAACAATATTTCCAACAAGTCTCCGGTTCTCAAATTGGCTTCATGTGATGATCCTTTCGATGTGATTACCAATGCCAACAGTCTGGCCATAGGTGTTGTCCTCCAGCAAGAAGGGTGCCCAATGGCTTATTATAGACAAAAATTAAATGACGTAGAAAAGAATTATTTTGTGTGTGACAAGGAGTTGTTGGGGGTGATGACAACTCTTAAGCATTGGAAGCATTTCCTTTACAGGAGAGATTTCATAGTTAAGATAGATCATCAAGCACTTAAATGGTTGCAAACTATGCCAAATGCCCAACGGAGTGACAGACAGGCCAGATAGAGTCAGATCTTCCAACAATTTGGAGGTATGATTGAATACGTTCCTGGCTCAGATAACCCCGTTGCCAATGCTAAGTCGTAAAGGCACAATTCAAAATTTGCAAAAGTCCACTGTTCTTGAAATACAGGGAAAAGATCTTGACAGTATGAAGGCTCAATTGGATACCCAATTGCACAGCTTTTGAAGGACCAGCTTACACTCTTGCAACGAGCTATGGCAAATTTGACTCCTTCGGCTATCCCTAGTTAGATAGCACCTTTTTTACCCTTGATATGTTTGGAGGCGATAAGGAGGAGAAGACACAGGAGTTTGTGGACTCCTGAATACCCCGTTTGAATTTCACCCTTTTCCGGATAATCGGAAGATCTAGATGGCTCAAGGATTCCTCAAAGGAAGGCCTTGACTTGGTGGAGGAATTTGAAGCAGAAACCCCTGATTTTGAGAGCAAATTCAGGACTGGGCCTCATCCAACCACCAGAAGATGACTTTGACATCATGGCCAAGTTCACGGAACTAGAGATGAACAACACAACTTATGACACTTATGTGCAGAAATTCAAAGCACTAGTTGCTCGTGCTACACACATGGATCCTCGCACTTTGTCTGGGTTTTTTTGTGTGAGGCTTGGATCCAAATTATAGGCGGAATCATAGCATGGCTTTGGAGGAAGCCATCCGATTTCCAAAGTTTTTAGATGACACGGTGGCCAGTTCCAATCCGAGCCTTATGAAGGGCACCACTACCAAGCATAAACGTAAGTTTTCTGGGGGGATGTTCCAGAACCTAGAGACCAATCCATCAAAGCCACCACCAAAGAAATTAAAGAGCATTCCTGAGGGCAAGTGCTTCAATTATAACTAAAGGTCCGATGATGACCGAGGCTAACGTCTGATGTGACTGAGGGAAGTAAAGCTGCAAACATGACACAAAGACTACTTCTCCATAATTGTAAATATTTTTTTCCCTTAATCTTAGTCATTGATCTTGCTTAGGGTTTTTTTTATTAACCTTAGTTCATCTTTTTGCCCGTGATCTTATCTATGTTGAAGATGGATCATGGAGAAGATTGTACACATTCTCATTAATACAGTGCATATTTTTTCTTTCCAAGGTGTTGTTATTGGCATTCTTCAATGTAATTCCTCTTTTTTGTTGGCTTGATGATCACTTGTTATTTGAATGTAGAACTTAGTCTCCTTGAGATGCACTATGTTGCCTTTAGAATGTACTGATAAGGTTACTATCCCTTTCCCATATAGGAGAACCAAGGTTGGGACTTATTGTTCCTTTGTAGGAATCAGTAAGATACTATTCTTATGCTTTCTCGGCCATGAAACCACCAATGTTCGGGAGTGAGATTGATGTAAAGCTCACCCGGAAAGTTAGACTATGTTATCTATAAATAAAGTGCATTGCATAAAGATTGGGTCATGAGGGGGGATTGGCCATTTCACCTCTAACACTAAATCTAAAGGATATTCTATATGGAGCATATTCTAGTGTATAGGACATTAGGATGTATTGCATGTAGGATTCCCAATGTACCTATTTTTTTGACCTAGGATATCATGTTCTTTTGCATATTGCTAACATAGGGTGGGTAGATTTTACACACAAGAAAGGACTTAAGAGTTTGTTTGCATGTGTTTTAGATTCAAGATTGGTATGGTGATACATTTATGTTTGACCATTAATGATTATTTTTTTGAGTGATTGTGTGAGACCGTTAGGTACGATGATTCATTTCACATTGGGCCTTGATGTGCACAACATTTTGAATAGGAGCCAAACTCAAAGATTGGATACTAAATTCTAATTTAGATCAGTTGATTCTCGAATATATTTGATCTTCCGAGGACATATAGTTTGTGTGTCAAGTGTTGACTCAGATAGGGTACCCACCAATGCATTCCTCGAGGGACATTCGAAGAGGCCACTGACTTATGATTTAGTAGAATTGATGATGCATATGACCATGTCTATATGGTGATGTGTAGGTTGGTGGAGGGTTATTCTAGATACCCAAGACCAATAGATCACAATGCTTTTAGCATGATTTCATAATTTGATGTAGTCATGACAAGAACTTGATTTCAGTCTAATTCGCAACAAACAAAGATGATGAACCGATCCTTGGTAGCAATGCTAGATGCATGTTTCTCCAAGGGACCTTTGGGTCAGTTTTACATCTTTCATATATGGAAGCATGTTACGCATATTACATGGATGTGTCCTCTAGTCAATTGCTAGTTTAGAAGATTCTTCCCATACCTATTTCCAAGGGTGGAAATGTCTTGAAGAGGGGAAGTATGTTATGTATCTTATGCTAGCCATAGAGTTAGTTGGCCTAATCTTGGGTTAGAGGGCCCAAAAGATTAGGAAAGCAGGCTGATTATTTTGACCTAAGTTATAAGCACTTATACTTTAATAATCCCGTCAGTGACTGCTTTATGCTGGATTACTATATAAGTGGGATGAGTGGATCTATTGTGCAAGTTGTCTTGGGTACGTGCCTAGACCTCATGGATCTATCCATTCAAAGATGCAGAAAACTTGCCGAGGGCCATGGCTAGGCAAAAACCCTGGTCGTATGGGGCACCCAGTTTGACAGGCATGGATCTCTAATAGATGGGATCCTTAGCCCTATGCTCCAGGGTGATCCCCGATAGGGGTGAGCCTCAGCCCCTTGTTACAAGACCTAGCTGTGTGCCACCAAAGTGCACAAAAGCTACTAGCATCTAAACCTCCATCCTAGCACCCATATCACCAGCTCCTAAGGCATCTCAACAAGAGTTACTAACATGTAAACCTCCATCCTAGCTGCCCCTATCTCAGAGGATGAACCCTCATCCATGAGGGTTCATCTGTCAAATATCAAGTACTTCATGTGAGGGAGTTGGCTCGGTTGGTAACACTAGAACTTCATGTGAAG
>NC_141060.1:27639757-27682257 GCF_041138505.1 Cibotium barometz
AAAAGAATCTCGATAGCCTTGAAAAGCTAGCATGTGGACAAAAGATCACCCTTTTTCCACCCTTAAGTGCAAGCATTCTTCCTTGCATTGTACATTTTCAAATTTAGCTTCATTATTTTAAAAAAAGCACTTATCACTAAGTATTGGTGTAACTCTAAATGTATAAGATATGATACAAAAATGGCAAGAATTTCATGTTAGGGAAAGTTGAATAGAAAGAAGTTGAATGTAAAAATGTATTTTGGTTATACACTTTTTTTACTACATTATTTTCATTATGATCTTACTTGTGGAACAATGTTTTACAAACTTAAGTGATAGCCAAAAGTAACACTTATCCAAGAGATTTAAAGTATGTCATGTAAATCATGAAACACTAAATTGTCTTGTCGTTTTCTTTTAATCATATAGCTCTTTTAAAAATGCTATGACTTGATGTAATAACCACCTCCACACCCAAATTTTTAAATCATCTTTTAAAAGATTTTATCATTTGATATGCATTGTTAATCTAATGATTGGGCAATGCAATCAAAACATGCACAAATATTAATTGTTTTAAATTGAAATGATATTGATTAGCAAGACAATGGCACATAGAAGATGCCACTACCATGACATCCTTTTAATCCTTCATGAGTCGTTTTTCATGATATTTAATGCTTCATTGTTCTCATATCTACTTCGGTCCCACACAAAGCTTGAAAAACCATATTTATTGGTGCATTGCTCTCATATCTACTATTGGTCCCACACAAAGTTTGAAGATCCAAAACAATGCATTACTTTCATCGACAATCACATTTTTAAAAACTGTGTCATTGTTTATTTTTAATAATTTAAAATAGTATATGTGCAAAGGAGGTCAGAGACTTTGGTTGTCAATTGAGTGAATTCTCTATTTTTTCTCTTTCCCAAAGGGAAGGTTGGTCATGATTGTGTCTTGAACTCTAAGACTAGTCTCTTATACTTATCGTTGAAAAAGACACACATAGTCAAGTTTGTAATGATTTTACAATGTGCTATGACACACATGTAAGGATAAGTATGGATTGTGTAGGTGTTATAGTACTCTAAATATTTCATATATGGGGCCATTTGTGCACGTAAAGAGGCTAAGGATTAAAGTTCTTTTAAATACCCAAAATTTAAAAAGAGCTCAAATTTTGGGATAAGGCTCTTTTTAATCAATAAACTTTGAGGCTTATCTTCTCTTATCCAAGAAATGATATTGAATATTAGATGTTATCGCATACTCCATGAAGTGGAATAAGTGTCGTGTCTGAAGGACTTCAAAATGC
The DNA here is from genome assembly GCF_041138505.1 of Cibotium barometz. Lineage (NCBI taxonomy): Eukaryota > Viridiplantae > Streptophyta > Polypodiopsida > Cyatheales > Cibotiaceae > Cibotium > Cibotium barometz. Next base: position 27,641,059 of record NC_141060.1, read on the forward strand.
ACATATATTTTACACGAAGTAATTTAATCATTCCAAACAGTGACATATAACATGATGGCATATAAATCACAAGGCAACATGTTCATGGGATAATTAGAGGAGTCACACATATGTGGATATGCATCTCTACATGTATGTATGTATGTATGTATGTGTGCATATACATATGCATGCATGGATATATGCATGTTTGTATGTATAAACAATAAATGTATACGATTAATTTTCATGACCAAATGGATGTTATAGGCTTGTATGTGCAATTTATATATTGCATATTAGTAATGCAAGCATGCAAATCATGAGGATGAAAGGGTTAGTTACACATGCAATTTATGTTTTGTAAATGATGCTAAATGGAATTAGAGAGACAAATTATGGTTTGTCTCTCTAAATGGAATTAGAGAGACAAATTATGGTTGGGACTTTATCATGTTTCGACATTAACAATAGCATTTTCACCCTACCCTTCAACCTTAGCTCATTGCTTAACTTTGAACTTAGGGTTATTCTTTCTTCACACAATGATTATTCCCAACTCACAATTGACACTTCCGACATGCCAACCTCACCTATCTATCACATACAGATGGTAACATCTAATAATAAAAAAACCAACGAAGAGGCGCTACACACCACCACTTGGCTTCTTGTCTCTTTTAATAAAGATCCAAAAAATTTACAAAACAATGATTGGATTTCCTTTGGAAATGGAAGTTTTATAGATGGCATTTCAATTTTAAATAGTGAAGGTGTCTCAGAATACCAAAATTTTGTTGAACTCTTGACATACTTATTCAATGGAGAAAACATGAGATTTTTTAAAATATTAAAAAAAGAGGTGAGATTATTTTACAATGTTGAGAGTACATAGCATATACAGATCTTTCTTATTAAGAGAGGTCCTACTCCGTAATGATGAAGGTTATAACATGAAAAGGATAAGTGTTTTTCTTTAGTGAAATCTTAATCATTTTTTACAAATAGGGTCTTAATCATTTTTTTACAAACATGGTTGTCTAAAATTTTGTGTATTATTTTTCTCAAAAGTTTAAATTTTGGTGGACACCCTTACCCTCTTTAAAAGACAAGGCTACTTAATTCTCTCTCTCTACTTTTTTCCCTCTCATATTACATGAAACAAATATGCCAAACTTATATATATATGTGTGTGTGTGTGTATATACACACACACACACACACACATATATATATATCACACACACGCACACACACGCACACACACACACACATATATATATATATACATATATATATATATGTGTGTGTGTGTGCGTGTGTGCGCGTGTGTGTGATATATATATGTGTGTGTGTGTGTGTGTGTGTGTGTGTGTGTGTGCGTGTGTGTGATATATATATATGTGTGTGTGTGTGTGTGTGTGTGTGTGTGTGTGTGTGTGTATACATGATAGGCACACACATACAAAAACTATAAGGTAAGACTATTCATAAAGCTATTTATATTATAAATTATCCTTTATATTAGAATTTATATCTATGATATAAATATAATATATATTATCAACTTATTATATTAACTATCCTATGTAATATTAATTTTTGCTTTAAAATACTAACATATAAAGTTATATTGATTGATAAAGCCTTATAATTACCCTATAGCCTACCCTACTTATACCCCTTTATGTAGCCTACCCTTTATAACAAATATACTTCTTTCTATAGTAAAGTTATTTCACATGTTAATTCAAATTTGTATATTCCACTCTTATGTAACTTAGCATTCTACTCCAAAAACCCTTTTAAATATGTTCTAAACCAATTTAAATGCACCAAATATGCAAATATTGATCGTAACTTTATCCAAAAAAAACCACCCATCTCTTTACACATTAGGGAGGTCCCTACTCATGGGCCAAATGTAAGGAATACTAAGGCATTACACACAACTCTTGAGAACTTGTTTAAATATTTAACTCATAAATTCACTCTTTAAATTCTTTCAAATTTTCTCTAAACCAATTCAAATGCACTATGCAAATTTTGATTTTGACTAGATTCAAAAACTCAACCATCCATCTCTTGACATATTAGCATGTCCCTACCCATGAACCAACAATAGAAATAAAGATTGCTACACATCACCATGTGGCAATGGTCCATTTCCTTTTAAATGTTTAAATTGCAAATTTATTATTGTATTATGTATAATATTAGAAATTAATACTCTATGATCCTTCTAGTTTAATGACACCATGCTCACATATGCAATATAGAAAATTACAAAATGTATATTCAAGTCTTATGTATGCCACATGCAATTAACAAAAAAAGGAAGATGAAAAGGGAATATTACTTTATGTTTTTTAAGGTCATAATTGTTTTACATTTTGTGCCTTTCTAACTTCATTATTGCTAGGTGGCCTTTTTCATTTATGGTAGATCTAAACTTCATCATATACAATATTTTTCAATTTGGTACATTTTATTTTTGTTTAGGCTTCTGAAAGGAAAAAAATTATTAGAAAATTATTTGCAAATAAGGAAAAATAAAGAAACATATGAAATAAGGAAAAATATTTACCTATTTTTTCTTAAATTATTAGCAAATTCAATAGAAAACTATTATGAAATATCTTTGAAATAAAGTATTCAAATGATAAATAAACCAATAACATGAATTTTGCTCAAAAAAGTCACACTTTTTGTGGATGATACTCATTACTTTGATGTTTCTTGATGATTTTGATGCTCAATGGATTTCATGTTTTAGTAAATAACTAACCTATGATGTCAAATCACCTTTCCAAATTTTATTCTTTTTGGTTAGATATGGATATGCATATGGTATTCAATAGATCCTTCTTTTATAAAGTTTATTAACTTTCAACGTGTGTATGCATCATCATAGTCCTTACAGCGTGGATGCTTTTGCTAATGCTACATCATATCATCTCTATGTTAAAGTGTCTTTTAAAAATTCTTGATAAAAATATGGAGTAATCTTTAATTCTATTTGTGAAATTCAGAAGTTTTTCTACAATAATGTTATTTATACGTTTTTCAATCCATATTTTACATCTCAATTGTAGGGAAGCATTTCAATTCTAGGGATGCTTCTCAAAAATCTTAAATATATAGAAAAATTATACTTTTTCTATCAAAACATGATTTAAATGTTTTTGATCTATGTTGTAATTCCATAGTCTTGAAAAGTTAACATTTAAATATTGTTCATGTTCATAGAAGCTTAGGGCAAATGCTAGTCATAGAAATGCTAACAAAAAAGTCCACTTTATGTAAAAAGAGAATAGCTACTTTATGTAAAAAGAGAATAGTTAGAAGTTAATTGAATTTTCTTTTTTAAACTTATCACAATAAATTATTCAAGAGGGCCATTATGCTTCCAAAATTTTCTTAATAAGGTAGTGAATTGAAAAGCGGCATAGTGACTCACTTGACTTGTAACTTGAGTGAAACATGCACCAAAAGCTAACTCGCAAAATTTGATATTCCTTATAGGAACCATCTCTATAATTTGGGAGCTAGGTCATAATTTAATGTGAAGTGGAGCTAGAAGAGAATATACACTAGCTTGGATGTGGTTACTATCATGTGACCACCTAAATGAGACACATAATATCACAATTCTTTCATATAAGAGTGGGATTTTTGAGATTCAATTTTGAGACTTCTTGTTGGGAATCCTAAACTCAAGTTAATGAGACAACATGCTACTGGATTAAATTTTTATATTCCTTACTACAGTCACTTAAAGATAAAATTAAAATTTAATATCCTTTACTATAGTCACTTAAGTCGTATTGTATGATTATCATTACTCAACCCATTAAGTTAAAGGAAAATTGAATTTTAAGCTAGGTTTAGTTTAGTCATTTAGGGAGTTTCAAGGTTAAAATAAGGGAAATTCTGTTATCAAAGTATAAGCATAAGAACTATTTTAAAAAAAGATTTGGTGGTTGCTATGCCACATGTACAAAATTATCACATTACTATTCCCCAATTGTCCCATCCCCTCCTTTATTTTTACTCTTTTGTTCCATGGTGCAAGAAGAAGCATGGGAGGGTGAAGCTCTTGAGCTCGGCTCAAGCTTGGCGATTTAGTACGTTCTCCACACCCGGAAAGGATTAACAATCCTCATCTATTTTAGCCTTAGCTACTTATTCTAACCTTCTTGGTTTTTCATAATCTAGATGTAAGTCTTTCCAAAATATGAGTATTTTCCAAATGTAGCTCACTTTCTACCTTTCCTACTCAAGAATTGATCACTTTTCTCAAAAAGCTGTAAACAAGAGGGGACACTTTGGATGAATGCAATGATAGCCTTGTGGCAATGGATTCATTCAAAGCAAAGTGAATTTTTACATTATTTTTTGTAAGTGTATATATTCATGTAAGATAACTTTTCAACACATCTACTCTAAATAAAATATATTATAAGATAATATGCAACATTTATACAAATATAAATACTATAAGTAGACCCAATAATATACATTCCTCTCCTCTCTACTTAGATAGATAATATCGTATAACTTTTCTTACAACCCCCAAAGATTAAAAAATGATTATAATATTGATCTAGCTGTTCCTGCGGATCCTTGATACATATCAAAAATGCATCCATAGATTCACCCTCTATCAGATGCTCCAAGTCAAGCTTTTTCCAAAGATAGGCAACTCGGGCTTCATTGTTTTGCGGATCCCATATAGAGAGGCAAGGACATCCCATGCACTCTTAGCAGAGGAACATGATTGGAAGTGAGAAATAACTTACCGTTGTGCATCTTTTGTTCACATTCATGGTGGCTCATAATGATCAATGAACAACATGGTTAAGCATATAATGAGAGATTAATGTTAAGTAAAATGTCATTAGCTTAAACACATGGGATTTAGCACAATAACAAGGTAATGATGGAGAATAAGAGCGTATCTCTTGCATTAGTGTGCCTCTTTAAATAGGCGAGTACAAAAGTGATTACAATGAGCTAATCAAAATTAGCTACTAACTAGATCCACAAATCTCTTCATGATTCTCTCCCATAGATTCCTCCTTGAATCTCTCCACACTTCACTATTCTCTCTCCCATGACTCTAGCTTTCCTAGATACAAGGTGGGCTGATTGGCAACGAGTTTGACCACTTTGCAAAAGTGGAGATTCCCTAGTAAATAACATTCTATTGAGCCAATGAATATAAGTAATCTTTGATCAAGTCTAGACCATATGCCCTTTTATCCCCTAAGGCTAAATACATAAGTATTTTCGTGTATATTTCAACACCCTCCCTCAACAAAATATTCATGGCAATGATGATGTTATGATGGCAATGCTAAACCCATTAGGATCTCCTAGTTAGGTTTATGAGGACCTCTTTGCGTTTACAATGCTAGTTTGTATGACTCTGTGAGTGAGTGGCTAGTTATGCTTACAATGCATATATTTATGCTTCGAATATAGGAGTAGCTAATAGGTAGGGCTGGTCCTTGTTGATCTATGAGGCCTAATCATCTTCAACATAGTTGGCCTCATATGATTTCCACAGAAATCACAATGATTTCTTTGAAAACTCCTTGTTAGTGGGTACTTTGTATGGTCCTTTGAAAGAACCCTTTTTCTCGAATGAACCACTAAATTAGGCTTCATCTTGGAATGTAGACAAGGTTTTTTACCTTTTGATCTTCTTTTCCTCTTCCAAAAGAGTTGCAGTGTTGTCAGCTCTGGTGTTGGAGAAGGCAAGTTGGTGAGGGTGGTGACTATGTTGCCATAGTCCTCATGGAGCAAACTTTTTAACAATAATGGAATGCATACATCTTCTTCCATATTTAAGTTAATCCCTGCAAGCTGTGTGGTGTTAACCTATGGCGGATATTGAGACATATTACTTTTTACGTCATATAATTATTTAAGTATTCTGAGTCATGGGCTGGGCTTGTCGGCACCACATGTAAAGGATAAAGGGATTCGGTGATCGCCGATGAGAGGCGCACCTCGAATTTCATCACGATAAGGGTTAGGATCGGCCGACCATGTGTGGGTGCCCATGTGTGAACGGCTGGGTCACATATAAGAGTCAAATGTAACCTAAAACCTCTCATTCTCAATGTGTTGAATACAAGGAGTGCTCTTGCTTTATATTCTCCATCCCCTTCTCCTGCGTGTGTGTGTGTGTGTGTGTGTGTGTGTGTGTGTGTGAGAGAGAGAGAGAGAGAGAGAGAGAGAGGGTAGCGATCGAGCATTGCGTGTGGCGGAGCGGCGGTGGTGAGGCGGTAGAGCGGCGGTGGCTCCTTCTTCATCGCAGCGCGAGAATCCTTCACGACGGCGGTCTGAGTGGTGAGTGACACACCATTGCTCCCTGTTTGAGCTTGCTAGTTTTTGGTTGTGTGCTTGCAGCCATTCGTGGCTCGCACACGGTGCCTGGCAAGTCCCCAGCTCCAACACGTGTGGCAAGAGTGCACATTTTTGGTGCGGCTACCAGGGATATGTCCTGCACCAAGCTCCAGATGCAGCTTGGGGGCTGCTGTTTGAAGTCAATTTTATCCTGCAGGAAAGGCAAAGAGAGGCATGATTATGCGTATGCTGTTGATTTTCATTCATTTTTTCGATTATGTTTTTCTCAGTCATTCCTCAGTTCTACGCGGTGTGTGTGCATGTACATTGAGGGCAGAACAGCAGTGATGCCGTGCAAGGCGCTGCGGCCAGCCCTAAAACATCATCGTTAATATTTTTCCCAAAAAAAGCAAAAGAAAAAAAAACCAACCCGTGTGGAGTGGAAAGAAATTTTTTAATCGAAGAAAAAATTGAAAAGAAAAAACCCCCAATTGACCCCCGACCCCGGCCTCAGTCTTTTGATATATATAGGAGAGTAAGCCTCCATAGCTTTCCTTCAAGTGAAAGTTTAAGGGGAGTGAACCCCCGACCCCGGCCTCGGTCTTTTGATATATATAGGAGAGAGCCTCCATAGCTTTCCTTCAAGTGAAAGTTTAAGGGGAGTGAAGCTCTATATGTAGTCTACCCCCCAAGGAGTGGAGTGGGCATGTGGGACAAAGCCTTCACCTTTCCCCCCAAAGGCACCCTTGGACTTTCAAATTTGGGCCTCACACCTAGACACAAATAGAGTGTTCTGGGGACCACGGGAGCTCCGGATAGGCGAACACTGTGCTATAAAGCACGTTAGGACCCCTTGAATGATACACTCGTCTTGAGCTATCACACGCCTTAGTCCAGTTTTGACCATAAGTAAGGGGGTAAAGACGGGTTGAAAACAAGAAAAAAACAAGTAAAAACGGGGTGCGAAACACTTGAGAAACCACTTGTGTAGGCTTCAAGGGTAGTTACCAATGCCCGTAGGATACCCACGTCACATGCATCTACGCTCTGGTCGGGTGCTAGAGTCTGAGCAACTAGAAAGCGTTTCAGTTTACGCAAGCTCACACCATCCCTCCACGTTAGCATCTTGGCCTTCAGTTGTGGAACCCAAGGAAGTGCAACCCAAGATCCACGAATAGCGGCTAGTGACTCGTCCTCTGACTCTAAAGTCATGGAAGGGCATCCTACCTAGAACTCTGAGGAAGCAAGCCAAAACGTGCCAGTTTAGGCCCCACAACCCAGATCTAGCATGTTTAGTCGTCTAATAGAGACTTTTAGTAGAGCTACGCGCTCTGAACCTGCGAGACAAGTGAAGTAAACGAAGGAGGTGTGGAAGTAGATTTGCCATTCACATCTCATGTAGACCCTACCCTCCCAAAGAGTGTCCATGTGGATATTCTACCCACTTCATTTAATGAAGGCCCTACTGAGCTACCACCTTCTGACGCTGTTCCTAAAGTAGAGGTCCCTAGAAGTCAAACCACGAGAAGTGACATTGCGTCCACTTCGAGAGAACCTTTTGGCACGCCAAGTTTAGATGGGATATTTCTCAATGAAAATTGGGAACACGGAGACTCTGACTGACCTACACACGGAGACTCTGACTGACCTATACACGGGTTACACATACCATGTAGGTTGGTTAGAAGTCATACGATCTACATCGATCTAGTGCCACCAATCTAGATGAACAACAACAAATGATATGTGAAGTTATCCATAGAATTATCCAATTCGAGAGGCAGAATAGGGGAGTGAACCTAGTTTCCACTATGAGATTTTTGGATACGGGCAAGGCTAAACAACCAACCCTGTCGCAATTGGAGACTCCCTCGGTGAGTCCCGTAGATCCTTCGTATGTTGTTTCGCCTGGAGTCTCAATGCAGGTTGAGCCCACGAGCAGTAACTTTAGCTTTCCAACTTTGGCTCAACTTTCCATTAGGGAAACCACAATGCCTACTCCGATGATGAGCATGACGGAAAGTGCACCCGTTTACCACTGTAGTTTTAGTACAACACCGTTACCTAGTGGTAGAGTACCTACAACAGTACGTAGTACCAGTGCATATCGACCATATGTACCTATCGCTACTCATGCTCGTGTAGCTCCTATGCCTCCTGTTATGCCAATGGCGTATGCTCCACGAATGCCTTATCAGAACCCTTATCCAAGAGGGCTATGCCTAGTCACATATCATATCCTGCATCAGCAGCTGCATACATACCAAGACCAATGCCAACTCCTATCAACCAGGCCATCCCAGAAGTGCCTCCACCAGCTATGCCTGCTCACTTAGGTGATCTAGCAGCGTTTGCTCAAACGATCGGACGATCTATTGCGGAAAACATGCATGGCATGCCTGAGAGAGAGCCTAGAAGCAAGGTGGTACAAGTTGCCAAGCTCACTCAGAACTTCAGCGGGCGGTAACGAAGATGTTAGGAAGCACATTGAAGTTTTTGAACACGTGTGTGATTCCTTGGAAGAGCACAATGAGCTACATAAGTGTAAAGCCTTAGGCTTAACCTTGAGTGGAAAAGCCAGAGATTGGTATCAAACTTTAAGGGTTGAAGAGCATACTCACTATCCTACTCTCAAGAGATTGTTCTTGAAAGAATACATACGTGAGGGTGTGCTTTGGGGTGTAGCATCTCAACTCCAAAAAGCTGAATGCGAGGAAGGGGAGTCAGTGAGAGACTTTATTAGTCGACTAAAGCATCTAAATTCTCGCTGTACTCCCGATGAGCGCTTCAATAACAACCAACTTCTTGATAGATTCATCCGAGGATTGCGGCACGAGGACATATACAATGGCCTAGTCATTAGAGGTCTTACGACGTGGGAAGCAGTCACTGCCAATGCAATACAGTTAGAAGACAACTTGATGATTGCAGGTAAAAGGGTGTCTTCGGAGACAAAGTCTGTTAGTTCGCAAGTATCTGGGCACGAGCCAATGACTGTAAAACCTATTGCTAAGGAGCCCAAGATATCCGAAATGTCTATATAGCTGACCTTACTAAGGCTCTCCAAGAAAACTTTAGGGTAATCGAGCTCCTCAAAATAGCCATATGTACCCAAGAAGAGAGCAACAATGGTGTTCGGTTCGCTTAGGACCACATAGCACGACATTCAGAGTTAAATTCAATAATGGGACTTGCAATACATGTGGTAAGTATGGCCATCAATCTAAGGATTGCCTAGTACTTAAGCGAATGTTAGCAAATCAGGCACCACTAGCCTAGTCAAACACACCTCAAGTACCTGCACTGATGCCTGCACCACTTGTCAAGCAACCGTCCCAACACATAGTTCCAAGGAACCCAAATTTAGTCCAATCTGTGCCATTACCACCGCCAGTGCTAGGACCACAACCTCCGCATCCGAGGGTTACCCCTATAAACTAGATGGGTTGTGAGTCACATAGTGTGTGTGGGGATTATGAAGAGGATATAGACCCCATTGTTCCATATAAGATCGATACGTTTGAAATGACTCCCCAGTACTACATGGAGGATTATTTCGGGCAAGTCAAGCTTGTATATCAAGCGGCTGCTCTCGCCAGAGGGCAAAACCTTAATACCTTGGCGAGGAGACCACCTCTTCAATGCTACGATTGTGGTAGACCGCATCATGTAGTGGAGTGCCCTAATAGGCTACAGAAGATCGCTACTCAAATGCAACCAAATCAAGGGAGCACGTTGGGAATGCCGGTACTTACATGTAATCGTTGTGGCATAGATCATTTAATTGCTCAATGTCCACATAATCCAAGTGCACCCAAGATTACGCCATTGAATTTGGTTGAGGTCACCAATGAGGCATTAGGAACCACACCTGTTGTACCCGCAAATGTAGTCACACGGTCGATGCTTCAAAATCAAAACTACATTCTTGAAGAGAGGGACATTGCATCAATTGCTCGAGCAAAGAAAAAGAAAAAACGACGGAAGAGATTTCTTAATGCCACAAGCTCCAAACCTAGTTCAAAGACTGATATAGGGACAGGAGACGACCCCATGTATATGAATGATCCTGAAGATGATTCTGATTCAATAGAAACCATGGAGACCAAAGCCACTACTTTAAGGGAGGAACCCACTCGGGAGCGCAACGAAGGAGAATCAAGCAAATACATAAATCGGGGGAAACAAAAGGAAACTCCTCCTGCCCCACAACCAAGTCAGCTAATGCCCTCCTCTTGGCTACCCAGACTGACTGAGACTCCCAAAGACAAGCCACGTGGGCCAAAAACCCTCAAGAAAAAGATTGGAACTTACCCAAATCCAGTAGAGGAGATCGAACGAGTGCAACACTTAAGGGGTTTGGTGGAAGAAACACAAAGAGAACTGGAGCTAGACCCTAGAAAAATCAAGATTCTAGACACAATGTTTCCTACACAAGTTCAGCCTCACAGGAGCCATAAACCGTTAGCTATACCTAGTATCATTCATGAAGAAAGTGAGGATAGGACATCAGGAAGTGGGCAGACACCCTTCTTGCTTAAAAGAATGTTTAGTGAGGGAATGCCTGACCCCATCGAGGAAGTGATTCCATCTTCACCAGTCCCTAGTCACTCACGGGCAGATATCTCGAAAAGTACCATTGAATGTGTCCAAACTGATGGATTTCATGTCCTTTGAAATTAGAACCACGATCATATCCAAGTTATACGGAGATCCAAGCTATTCTTAGCTCTTCGGGCATTTCTCAATGGAGAACTGAAGGCGGGGTTACCACAATTTGTAAATATGGATAGACCCAACATGCTTCAAGATCAGGAGGAACATTTGGATCTACATCCCAACCTAGATGGCACAAGTTGGGTAACACTTGAGGGGCAAGATATGCCACCATTAGTGCCAATAAACATGATAGGTGTTATGCACTTGACTTCTGATGGCAAGAAAGTAGCAAACTCCCTTGACACTGAAAGTAGCGAAGAATCTGACCAATGCGACTCCAAGTCGGAATCTCAAGAAGAAATTGACTCTGAGCCTGATAGGGGGTATGAATCGAATATTCACCCAAGTGTGGAAGCCACGTGCTCAAGGCCTAGGACAGTAACCTCTTCCGAGAGTGAGGGGCACACAAGTGAAGATCGATCAAGTGAGCCCAAATCTGATATAAACAAAAATAAAAAACTAGGTAGTAAGAAGAAGACGAGACATAAGCGACAACGCTAACGAGCTAATGTACGAACTAGAATAAACAAAGAGAGATCCACTATAGAATGGCTTAGTTATGTAGAAGCATATGACGCTCATCGGAAGTTAGCGGATAATCGGGGACAATACCTCCAAAGTGTCATGTGGTGTATTCCGCAACCTCATGACATCGCCCAATTAGAAATCGAAGAGAAGCCGAAACTAAGTCGTACTGCGAGAAGGCGCCAAAACCAAGAGTTAGCTTAGCAACAACAAAAGGATGCGGAATTTAAAGAAAAAAACATGGCACAACAAGAACCGGTAGACTTACACCCTGCACCCGAGCATTTCAAATCTTTTACCATGGGGGGACGTAAAGTCGTCTACACAAAAGCCCAACGAACGCCTACCAATGGGAGTAGCGGTGTCTACGATGGCTTGGCGGTAGTTAAGGAGATAGAACTAGTAGATCCAGGTGAGGGGTCTAAACCAGTTTTTATTGCTCAAGACCTCACCAAGACGGAAGAAGCTACACTTAAGAGGCTTCTTAAGGAATTCAAGGACATATTTGCTTGGACATACCATGATATGAAGGGTGTTCCACCCTCTGTGGTGCAACACACAATTCCAATGATTAGCACTACTAAACTAGTCCAGCAAAACGTCCCTACCCAATGAATCCTAAGTATGCAAAGATTATACAAGAGGAAATTGAAAAGCTTATAAATTGTGGGTTCATATACCCTATTGAGCACTCAAAATGGGTTTCTCTATTAGTCGTATAGTCGTTGTACCAAAGAAGAATGGGAAACTCAGAGTGCGCGTTGATCTCAAAAAGGTTAATGCAGCCACCAGAAGAGATCATTACCCCTTGCCATATTCTGAACATGTGCTTGAAAGAGTTGCAGGCAAGGAGGCTTATAGCTTTTTAGACGGGTACTCTGGTTATAATCAGATCACAATTGCAGTAGAGGACCAAGCTAAAATAGCTTTTATAAAACGGAGTTTGGAGTGTTTGCCTTTCGCGTCATGGCCTTTGGCTTAACCAATGCACCTGCAACATTCCAACGATTGATAAACACAGCCTTTAAGGAATATCTAATTGACTTTTGTAAAGCCTTTTTAGATGATCTTTGTGTTCATTCCTCTTGGGACGAACACTTGATGTGTTTACAAATTGAAAGGTGTAGATTATATCGCATCTCATTGAATCCTTTCAAATGCCAATTCTGGGTTAAACACGGAGTTATTCTAGGGCATATAGTGTCCAAAAATGGGATTTCCGCCGACAAAACTAAAGTCAAGGTCATTCTGGAATTGCCCCCACCCACCAATTATAAGGGAGTCTAGCGCTTTATGGGCCATGTTGGTTATTATTGAAGGTTTATTTTATTCTTCGCTGAGATAGCTCAACCATTGTACAAGCTTCTCATCGAGTTTATTTAGACCGAAGATTGTGACTGTGCATATGAGCTATTAAAGAAGGCCTTGGCGAGTACTCCAATCTTGCGAATGCCTAACTGGTATTTAATCTTCCATGTGCATATTGATGCATCAAACTTTGCTATTGGGTGTATACTAACTCAACCTGGAGAACATAAACTAGACTACCCCATTAGTTTTGCCAGTCGCCAGTTGAACGATGCTGAAATAAACTACACCACTACGGAGCGAGAAGGGTTGGCAATGATATATGCAATAAGGAAATTTCGTTACTACCTTCTTGCCACCAAGTTTGTTTTCTATGTGGATCATCAAGCATTGTTGTATCTGGTGAACAAACCATGCTCCACAGGAAGAATCACACGATGGTTTGTTGACTCTTCTTGAGTTTGATTTCAGTGTTGTTGTGAGACCTGGCAAAAAACATGTCATGGTTGATCATTTGTCTCGCATACCTAATGGTGAAGCTCCCACGGGAGTTGATGATGACTTACATGACACTTCCTTGTTCATGGTGGAGACAATGCTTGAATGGAGTGAGAAGATTGTTAACTTCTTGGTTAATGGTTTTCCACCCAAAGAGCTTCGTAGCTCGAAAGCTGATCAAGGAATGTGAACCCTATTGCCTAATGGCCGGGACTCTTTATAAAAGAGGAAAGGATGACGTTCTTAGGCATTGTGCCCGAGAGGATGAGTATCTATATATTTTGCAAGAGGCACATATGGGAGTAGCCGATGGTCACTTTTCAGGAGGCTTAACTGCGCGAAAGATATTGCAATCAAGGTATTGGTGGCCCACTATGTTCCAAGATGCATCACTTTTTGTGAAGGGTTGTGATGAATGCCAACGCTACAAGAAACCCCAACGAAAAGATCATATGTCCCTAAATCCAATTAAAGTAAACCAACCATTTGAAAAGTGGGGTTTAGACTTTGTAGGTCCAATTAGCCCAGCAGCCTATAACACACGATCTCGCTATATTATTGTGGCCACCACTGGCTGAAGCAAAAGCGACACGTAAGGCAGATGTGAGGACAACAGCCAAGTTCCTCTTTGAAAATATAATCACACGCTTCGGTTGTCCTTTTGAACTTGTGAGCGATAATGGTACGCATTTTATAAATGAAGTGATTAAGGAGCTCACAACACATTTCATGATATCCCATTATAAATCTACTCCTTATTATCCGCAAGCGAATGGCCAAGCCGAGAGTACCAACAAGACCTTAATCTCTATTCTAACAAAGACTGTTGAGGCTCATCGCACGGATTGGGATCTAAAGCTTACGCCAGCTTTATGGGCCTATCGTACTGCGTACAAAGTGGCTATTAATTGCACACCATTCAAGATGGTATATGGCCAAGAAGCAGTCATGCCATGGGAATTTGTCATTCCTAGTCTTTGTGTTGCTACTCAAGAGAGCTGGGATGGTAATCCCTTAGTAGAGCGTTTGTATATTCTTGAGCAGTTAGACGAAGAAAGACAATTGGCGGTGTACAATGCCCTTGTAGAGAAGGATAGAAGGAAGAAATGATTTGATCGCCACCTGAAAGACAAGGACATCAAAGTTAGGGATAAAGTCCTTATGTATGGAGTGCATAAAGAAAAGAAGAAGCTAAAATATGCATGTAAGGGACCATATAGAGTATGTGAAATTACCCCGCAAGGTACCATCCGAGTGGAGACTCTCAACGGAGTTGAAACCATTGGATTCCTCCATGGGAGTAAATTCAAAAGATACTATGATCCCCTAAGCCAAGAGGAATTACATGCAATCCATTAGAAGAAGGCAGCTAAAGAACAAGCTAAACTTAAGAAGATACAAGCGAGAGTTGAAGCTAAAGAACGTCAGCAGCGTGTTAGGTGCCAACGAGAAGCCAACTTGGGGATTATGCAAGCATTTTTCGAGGAGGCAGAGGAGGATTCACTAGAATCTGACCCGCCTCTACAATACCCAATTGAGCTACAGAGTCCTTATGGCGGGGAGGTGCTATATAATGCATTATTGGATATGGGAGCTCAACACAATTTATTGTCATATGGAGTGTGGTGTCAACTTGGAAAACCACCCTTATCCAAGAGTGCCATCCAAGTTAAGGGTATCAATAAGAAGAAAACCACTGTCTCGGGAATTCTGCACACTCCTATTGCCTATAACAAGGGGACTGTAATTCAAAGCTTTTTGATTATGCCTGCTGGTACCATGGAGAGAACTGTAAACTTAGGGCGCAAATGGATGTTAGCCACCAAGTGCAATATTGATTGGCAACCAGGCGAGTTACAACGCAAGAACCAGCTCTCAGCCTGACCGCTCAGGGTCCCGCACCTAAGCCATCAACTCTGGACAAAACGCTAAATAAGGAAAAATCACAAAGTCAAGGGGCTACACCATCTTTGATTGTTTGCCACCCCTCTAACGCTTCAACGCCAAGAGTGGGAACAGGCAGTGTGGTCCCCAAGGCTCCACTTACTTTACCGAAGGGTACATACAAATGGGTCCCAAAAGCTTTGTTAATGGCTACCTCTACTGCTCAATCTCGTTCAGACAAGAAGCCTCGTAGTAGGAAAGCAGCTACCCGCCCTAGAAAAGGTAAGGTAACATCACGTTAGATTCCTAAAATATTATTAGCAGCCCAAGGGTACTATGAAGGGAATGACCAGATTTGGATCCCTAAACATAAGCTGAATCCCTCTACATCACCTGTAAAATCTTGTAAACCAAATGTTACCACCCCAACAACAATTCAAGACCGTGGTAATAAGGGAAAGATAACGGAGTGCTCCACACCACTTCTTCGAGAGCTAGTTTGGATTCCCAAACGATATCGATCGATATCACCTAGCTCAGGAAGGGGGGAGCCACATGAAGCTTCTAGCTCCTCATGCCATGCACACGTTGATATAGAAGTTTTTGCACGCTCTACACCTACCCTTGTAAATACCCACCAAGAAACCAATGAGTCTATGTCTCCCCTTGTAAAGGTATCATCGTCGGAAGCCATATCCTCCGTTCGTTCATGGGAGCGTACACTACCATCTCTGCAATTTGATGTGGCCACAAGGGTCATAAAAAGCTATCTGCCCACATCACCACCTATAACCCAGTGGACAAATTGGTTCCAAGGGGCTACAACATCATTGCAAAAAATATGATCTACCCAAGGAAGGGGGGAGAGGTACTCACGTTCGACATTCTATTGCTTCCTCCCTAACCTTCTCCCTTGACCATGTAACTCCCAAATTTGAGGGAATGTATATATATAGCTTCATACACAAAAAAGAAACGAAAAGAAAAACCAAAAAAAAGAAGTAAAAAGAGTAAGAGCACATTAAGAGGAGAGTTATCTGCACACAATTAAAAACCAGATTGACCTGTCTTCATAAACCTACTGATGCTATATCTGTGTTTGCAGATATGGCAGATGCACGAGCATCACACACTTCATCCACTCCCACCTTTGGTGAGAGGTATCATCTGTACCTTTCTCAAATATTTCACATGTGCCCTGTAATTAAAACCGAATTGGATCATATAGTTGTACTAGCCAAAGAGGGAAATGTTGAGGAATTAGAATGGCTAATTTGCCTATTGACCAGGACTGACCCCTACTCCGTAGAGGATGTATCCCCGATAGCCCAAGTCTTTCCTTTTCCACAGGATGACTATCCTCGCATAGTTACATTCTTGACGAGTTTATGTGGATGAAAAAACGAGGAAGATATATCTGACAATGAATGGACGGATGAGACTCATGGCACTACCGAGGCTGATTTTATTTATTTGGATGATGCGGATAGAGGCTTAGCCTTAGGGCTAGAGCCAGAACTCTACAACATCCTCTTACCTTAATCCTCAGTATTAGTGTGGTGGCTGGTAGGTAGGTTAGTGTTTTCAAGTTGTTTCTAGTTTTGTGTCCTTAAACGAGTCCTTATTTTTTCCCATTGATGTGCCTCTCGAGGTATAGTGCTTGTTAGTTAATTGTACAGGTTGAAAAGTTGTGGGCTCACTTTCATAGTCCTGGGACTGCCGTAATGTTCATACATAAATATCTACATCAAATTGCGGGCATTTCTCATTGAATCAAGGAGATCTCCAAATACAGGTGTAATTCTTCCATGCCCATTCTCTTCCATTTTTTCTGTTCAATTAATTGCATGAACTATAATGCATGACCACATGGAATTTGTCAAGCACTACTTAGTTTTTGAAGTTGTCTAAGATGTTAGTGTAAATCATTAATTGAGTTTAACCTTATTTTAGATATTCTTGGGAATGCATGAAGTCTTTAGTTAACCTTGGAATATGGTTGTCTTAGGTCTCGGGTTAAAACCATCTTAATGCTTGAACAACCTGGCCGTGTGTGTTGACCTCTAAGACATAGCTTCTACCCCTTTGTCGAAAGGATGTAAGAACACATGATAATTTGGGAGCAAAAATCCAAAGAGAGATTAAAAAAAAGAAAAAAAAAAGAGAAGGGCCTACAAAAAATGGCAATGTAAGTCTGTTATGTGCTTTCAGGTCGGCCTATCGCCCTATTGACACTTGGTAGGCAACGAGCATTCCACTCCAGAGACCGATGCCCTAGGTTAATAGGGGGTAGCCTTGCCTAAGGTGAGCTAGTAGATTCCTAGAGAAATCCTTGTGGTAAACATGGCACCAGGATCGATGCTAGTTTTGCTTTAAGGAGGTCGCTATTGTTTGTACACGTGCATAAAAGAAATAAAGGCAAAAGGCTCCTATGACTCTGTATTTCTTGTGTCCCTAGGCTCTTGGGATTAGCTTGTTCTTAGAATAGACACATTGTGGTCATCGGTTTATTTCTTAAGCTTGGTAATTTTCCTTGACTTAGGCCAGTTGTAGACCTTGATTAACCTTCGACACCTTGCTAACTCTTGAATTACTTTCAATAATTTTAAACTCCTATTAATTTGCTACGCTAGCTCCTTCATGTGACCCCTTAAACTAGGTTCTCATGGCAAACTTCCATTGTGGTCTAACATGCTTGATTTTTTTACACTCTATATCTTTTGAATTCCAGCATACTTTCACTCTACTTCCCTGTTTTGTAGATACAGTCTACCACAACAAACCCTGTCAAGCTTACCATACCATAGCTTTCGAGGACGGAATCTACATCAGGAAAGGGGGCATGTTAACCTATGGCGGACATTGAGATGTATTACTTTTTACATCATATAATTATTTTAAGTATTCTGAGTCATGGGCCGGGCTTGTCGCCACCACATGTAAAGGATAAAGGGATTGGGTGATCGCCGATGAGAGGCGCACCTTGAATTTCATCAGGGTAAGGGTTAGGATCGGCCGACCATGTGTGGGCATCCATGTGTGAACGACTAGGTCACATATAAGAGTCAAATGTAACCTAAAACCTTTCATTCTCAATGTGTTGAATACAAGGAGTGCTCTTGCTTTATCTTCTCCATCCCCTTCTCTTGCGCGTGTGTGTGTGTGTGAGAGAGAGAGAGAGAGAGGGTAGCGATCGAGCATTGCGTGTGGTAGAGCGGAGGCGGCTCCTTCATCGCAGCGCGAGAATCCTTCACGACGGCAGTCTGAGCGGTGAGTGACACACCATTGCTCCCTGTTTGAGCTTGCTGGTTTCTGGTTGTGTGCTTGCAGCCATTCGTGGCTCCCACACGGTGCCTGGCAAGTCCCTAGCTCCGACACGTGCGGCAAGAGTGCACATGTGGTTAGGCTTCTCATCAGATTTAGGTGAGAGACAAGAGGCTCTCTCCTATTTAACTTAAGTTCAAAGAATTGAATTAGAAGGATGATCTTGGAGCTCTTAGTTTGAGCACCAAACAATGCGTCCAACTCTTCCCAAGCTTCATTTGAAGTGCTTCGTGCATCTATGTGATGGATAAACTGATCACTTAAGCCCAGATCTATGATGGCAAGAGCTTTTTCATCCTTACTAACCCACAATGTTTCTCCATCCCTTGTGTTAGATTTTTTTTCTTTTCCCATTAGCAATGCTCCACAACCCTTTTCTCTTTAATGTAAATTTGATCTTAGTTTGCCACATGTATAAAACCTTATTCCTTCAAATTTATTTCTTGGTGGGCCATTAGGGAAGGTCTTACCTCAAAGAAGCAGTGTCTAGTCCCTTTACAAGAAATAAATGTAAAGATTAATCTCAAATGTTTTAAGTAATGTGCTCTCCCAAAATTCGATATACATGAGAATAAATGTGGAACAAATTCAAAAAATTGAGCAAAACTAGATTCCGACCAGCTGATTCAAATAGATGACTCCAAAATCTGACTCAATGAGTCTAACTCCGACAACTGATTCAACCAGTTGATGTAGTTAGTTGACTCCGAGAATTGATTCAGCCAACTTATGCGGATGGCCAATTTGAGAGCTAATTCAGCCAGTTGACTCAGGCAGCTGAATCAGACAAGCTGATTTAGGTATAATAACTCAGATAGTCTGACTCAGATAGTCTAACTCACATAATCTGATTTAGGTAGTTTGACTCACATAGCTGACTTCGACATCTAAAAAGTAAACCTTGCCAAGAAATTGGTGTCAGTAGGGTAGGTTGTTAGTTGTTAGCAAAGGTCATCTCAGTGTCAGCAGGTGTTCAGATGTCAGGTCATTGGATTATCAGCACAACAAGTTGTCTGACTGATTCATCATGTTGTCCGAGAGTCAGCACAACAGGTTGTTAGAGCAGGTTGTCTGACTCATTCCGTGTTCGTATTGTACCTTGATGCTGATATTGATATGCTTGATTTCAGATGTGGACTGAAGCAGAGAACCAATCGGAAGATAAAGTAGCGCATGGAGCTGACATGACAAGGTGGTGCACAAAGTCAACTACAGACAGATGGAGTGGTGCATGAAGCTGATGTTGACAGGCGAAGTTGCACGTGGAGCTGATGTAGACAGATGGCTTCTAAAAGATGACATAGCTAGATTAGTCGGTTGTACAAGAGATGGCTTGCCAACTGCTATGAGCTTTGTGTTGTTGCAATACAACTAATGAAGAAAACAATGTGAAGTGTTGCGTAGTACTAGCAAATGTAGATGACTAGGTGGGAGCAGTAGACCGGAGTAGCACAGCAAACCAAGCTCTGATACCAAATGTTGGCATTCATAGTGGCTCATAATGATCAATGAAAAACATGGCTAAGCATAATGATGAGAGATTAATGTTAAGTAAAATGAGATTAGCTTAACACATGAGATTTAGCATAATGACAAGGTAATGATGGAGAATAAGAGTGCATCTCTTGTATTAGTGTGCCTCTTTAAATAGGCAAACACAAAGTGATTACAATGACCTAAGGATAGCTATTAATCAAATCTACAAATCTCTCCATGATTCTCTCCCATAGATTCCCCCTTGAATCTCTTCACAATCCACTCATTAAGAGAATTTTAGACTAAACTTTGGGCCCTCTAAGAAGTGCCAACTCAGCTTAGAGAGAGGTAATCTAAAAGTTCTAAAAAATAAGATGAAATTGATTTTGGCGTATTTTCTCTCCTATTCTTAAATG
Source organism: Cibotium barometz (assembly GCF_041138505.1). NCBI lineage: Eukaryota > Viridiplantae > Streptophyta > Polypodiopsida > Cyatheales > Cibotiaceae > Cibotium > Cibotium barometz. The sequence goes on from NC_141060.1 coordinate 27,661,545, forward strand.
TAGATAAAGATATAAAAGATATATTTCTATTCTTAAATGTAGATAAAGAATGATAAAATATTGTCAGTTTTTGAAGTTTTCAATCACCATTTCTTGTTCATGTAGTGCAAACTATGTGAAAAGTATAATTTGGCCAATTTTCAAAGTCTAATGGCTCATATCTCAAAATTTTTCCTTGGACGTAGAAATAGCATATTGCTCAAAATTTTAACCAAGCTCATCCAAAAGTAGTTCGACTTTTAGTTTTGGCACCTTTTTATTTTCATTCTGATTTTGCTATCAAGGGGGATTAAGAGCAAAGACAGGAACAGATAAAGAGGATGACAAAGGGATCAAGAGAAAGGAGAAATATAGAGAGAGAAACGACATTTACAACCTGTACATCGAGCTTGAACGTGAATATGAACCTTTGAGTAAAAGAAATAAACCCAATACTTTGTCTAAAGAAATGTTAAGGTAGGAAGGGAAGAAAAACATAGATTTATGGATTGATGGGAGGCTATATCCAAAAGACCCTTTTATAAACTCCACACCCCCATTTAAGAAGATGACATCTCTGCTTAAGTATGTTGGAGATGGCTATAATGGGCTCCTAGGATATACACATCATTTGGAAGCAACAAGCAATATTCTTAAATTAGAAAGACATCTGTTTGAGAAGGAGAACTGGAACAGTGTGTACATAAGCTATTAGGCAACAAGGAAACCATTCTAGGGCTTGAAAAACAAAGGGATGAATTCAGACTTAAGCATAACACATTAGGTCTACATAGACTACACAAAAACTTAGGGATATTGAACAAATCAAGCTAGGAGGTGGTGGCATCAAGAAGAGAATACATGCAATCAAGTAAGCTCCTTTCTATTAATCGATTGATTATTGTTATTGAAATATTTTGATAAACTTCAATCATTATTACATATATTCATGTATATTAATTTGTTCATTTCAATTTGACATCAAATTATTGTTGCACCTTGATAAAGAATCAACAATAGAATGTTTTGGCGCACATTTTAGTCTTCTTTTAGATCGCCGATATGTAGAAGCAATGATGAAATACAAGAAGCTCGTAGAAAGTAGATTGAAGACTTTATTAAAAAGAATCAACTCAATCCAAGAAAGGGTTACCATCACATTGATGAACATGGCACTTGATCTTTCTTAAAAAGAATGATCCTAGACGGTTTAGTGTTCAGTAGAATGATCTTAAATGGTTTAGTGTTTAGTCTGAAAACAATATATTCTCCTTGGGATCCTTAGAGGTAAAATTTATTAGAGATCAGTTTGTGCAAAGATTGTTACCACATCAGTGTTTTCTCTTCTAAGAGCATCAATATCAACCTGTCTACTTAACTCCCTCTCTAGCCAAGCTCATCTCGTCTGCAATCTCTTCAACATCATCTTGTACCCTTGGAGCACCCTTTGCTCGCTCCTCAACATCTTCCTGCCCAACTTGCTCATCCTCAAGCAGCACATATGAAGATAGCAAATAAAACCATAGTGATAGTTTAGAAGAAGACATTATCGATTGGAGCAAGGCACTTATTGTTTGTCTTCTTCTTAACCTAGGCACATTTGAGGTATTCTTGTTGAACTTCTTCTTTTGGGACTTGTAAACAGAAGATTATTGACATGCAAATATTGAACATTGTCATAAATGACTCTATTGGTTGAAGTGATTTTCGAAAATACAACTCTTTTTCTTGGAGATACAAGAGTGGAGACAAGAGTATGTCTTCGATGAGAAAATTGCATTCAAACATGCGTGAAATTTCTAGTTGGCAGATGCTTTGTGTAAGAGGTTGAGTAATTTCTCCTCAAGGGTTTCTTCAACACATTAACATCAGGCTCGATCTCAATTTTCAATGGAGACATCTAAAAGGGCAAAAAAATTCATCAACATGCAGAAATCTGGACGAGCAACATTGAAGGACAAGAAGAAAAGATCACTATAACGCGAGGAGGGGATCAAGATTGTGTATGATGCCCCCATTTCGCATTGTAGTGATTTGGTGCTACTTTCTTGTTTTTTATATTTTTTGAGAGGACATGTAACATAAATACCAATTTTAATTTTTAGCTGGCGCGTACAAAACAGACCGCAAGGTGCTCATAGAATGACGATCCTAAAGTAGGCAAAAAAGCTTCAAAAGCTAAGAAGGCCGGTCCTGGGAAGAGTATGTCCACACTCGGCAATGAGTAAACGTACGAGTGGCATAGATTTGTCCTCTATGAGTTGAGAAGGGTGAAAAGACACATGCAAAGCGCCATCCCAAAGCTCCTTGTAAGATCCATTTATGTAGATTTAATATCAATATGTGTTGGTAGGCTTCTGCCATAGGTTACCTGTAAGAGACTCCGAAGGACTTTCTTATTGAATTCTTTCTGGATAGTTATGTCCTCGCTGCCCGTGCACATAGAGTCACAGCGATGATGAGGGATATTAACTCCCTTTGGCTTGTTAGATTTCGATATGACAAGACTCTTGAGCTTGTGCTTCTTTCCGACACAAACATGAAAGACATTCTTGAAATCCCTCCTTTGAGGGAAAAGTTAAGGTAACAGATGTAACAGATGTCACTCATTCTCATGTCGCACGGCTCAATTCAAAAGCTAGAGGCAACCAAGCCAGGGATCAGGCAGCACTGGAAGAGAAGTGGAGGAGGGATGTTGCTATTGGAAGATGCATGTCAGGTGATTTATCATAATAATGTTGAATCACTGCGTATCTTGGGCCCCTCCTTTTATGTTGAACTTATGATACAAAACAATCCACAATTCCTTCCTTTCAACATAGAGAAGATTCGGATTCTATCGGATCTACACCAAAAGGAGGTTAACGATAAAGTTTTGTTGGCTGCTCTAAGGTTTGCTAAATCCTTATCGTCGTCTTGATTCTAAAGTATTTTGCTTGCGCTTTTTACATAATTGACTGTGGTTATCTAAACAAATGCCTAGAGAAAAATCACGAAAGCCAATCAGTAGTGGAAAGGACCTGTGAGCTCCCCGAACCTCCCTCTGTCAATTGTGTTGCCCCCCATCCTTCCTCCACCCCCCTCCTTCCTCCCTCGCTGCTTGCCCTTGCTTCTGTCTGCCCCTCTTCCTCCCGTTGCTGTCTCTAGTCTCTGCGCCCTTTCCCCTCCTGCTCTCCTTGCTCACCTCCCCTCCTCTCTTCGCCTCCGCTCCTTCCTCCGCCTCCTCCTTTCTGCGCAGCCTTTGCTGCGCTGCCCTTCCCCCCCCCCCTTTTTCACCTGTTTTTTTGTTTTGTTTTTTTTGGGTGGGTTGTTTTGTTATTTTTTGGTTTTTTGGTTTTTTGGTTTTTTAAAATTTTAATTTTTTAATTTTTTAAATTTTTTAATTTTTTAAATTTTTTAATTTTTAAAATTTTTAAATTTTTAATTTTTTAATTATGTGTGTGTGTGTGTGTGTGTGTGTGTTTGCCCCTTTTCCACCCTCCCTTCCTTTCCTCCACCTCCTTGCATGCCTCTTCCCCTTGGTTCAGATTGCTCCTCATCCGGGTTCAAGTCGGCCTTTTTCTTTGATTAGCATCATGGTGGTTAATCAATCTCCCTCTGCCTGGCGAACCATTGTTTTTTTCGAAGTCGAGCTCATAGTCCTCTATGCCGAAATCGAGAAAGACTCCAAAATGACCCTCATTTGCCAGAATCTTTGGATCTCACCCTTCCCGTCTCCAAGCTCCGGATTGGGTCCTGGCGGCTCTGCCCTCCGACCTCACCTCACACTTTCGAGATGTCAGGTTGCTTGGAAGAGGTTTCTTCCAAGTGGGTTTTGACTATGAGGACGCACCCTCAGAGGTTTTGAAGGGCAGCCCTTTGCCATTGGGCCCAAGGAAGATATTATTTCTTCCCTGCTCCAGCTTTTTTGACCCTATTGAGGAAGGCTGGAAGAACCATTGTGCGATTACTCTCAGATTCCTAGGTCTTCCTCGTGTATATTGGCCTATGTTAGAGGCCATCAGGTCCGCCTTTAGACTGGTTCTTCAAGTGCCCCCCCTCCACGCCTTACCGACATCTTCTACCCAGGTGGTCACTGCCTCGACGGATGCTGTCCCCAAGGTCATGGTTCTTGCCCGTGACATTGAGCTCTTTGAGGACTATGTTTTTCTTCGGGGCCCTTGTGGCCCTTTGAAGCAACGTATGGAGATTGCAAGTAAACCCGATCAGTGCAGGTTTCTCACCAACAGGGTCACTTTGCTCGAGATTGCCCTCGGGCTCGAGGTCATAAGAGGCCTCGTGAGTGTGCTTCTCACGCGCCACCTCCCTTGGTTCCTTCACGTCCTTCAGTCCTAGGTGTGGCGAGCTTTCTCTCACGCGCCCGCCCCCTGGTGCGATTGATGGGAAGGCCTCCTCGCATCATGTACAGATAGATGATGTTTCTCGTCTTAGAGGGATGTGTCAGCTGATGCATCTTTGCAGAGAGATGATACCTCAGATCAGGATGATTTTGTTGACTCCTCTCTACTTGGAGGGGGCGATATGCAGGATGTTCAGTGCAGTGGGGATCATGTATTGCAGGATTTTTAGCATGATGCCATTGCTCTTGCCCCACAGGGGGAACAGGTTTCTCGTACATATATAGGTACTGTGCAGGGCCTTGAACAAGGGACTTTGCACTGTGGATTATTTCGTCCTCCAGCATTATGAGAGGCATCCTCAGGCTGCCCATTGTCTTCTTAGATCGGGGGCCAAACCCTCTTCTCTTCCATGAGAATCGTCTCATGGAATGTTCAGGGCCTTGGAGGGCTTCCCACCCATGGTAGGAAGCGCCTTCTGAAGGACCAGCTTCACCCCACTGTTAAAGGAGGGTCTATGGATGTACTTTTGTTGCAGGAGCACAAATTGGATAGATCTCAATTTGGCAAAACTGGTAAGATGCTTTCTGGCCACACCTTCTAGTCCTCGGCAGTTGGGACTAGAGGGCGTGTTTGCATTTCAGTGGCAGCATCTATTATGCCTCATGTTATTGGGCATGGTGTTATCATCCCTGCTAGAGCGCAGTGGATCTTGATATGCATGAGGGTCAGAAATTGGGAATCTTGAATATCTATGCACCTAATGTGAGAGGTGAAAGGGTGGCCTTTTGGGACACCATTACAAATGTCATTCCCGAGGTTGATCATTGGATAGTGGGAGGAGATTTTAATATGGTTGAGCAACCTTCTGACAAGAAGGGTGGACGCGGAGGGGGTTTACACCCTTTGGAGCGAACCTCATGGGAGAGGTTCACACTTTCCTTTTTTAGCAGGGATTGCTGGACTGAGGTTGACTCCAGAGAAGGCCAAACTCCTTATCTTTCTCTTGGCATAACCGCAGGAGCGAGGATGACAACATCTTTGCACGTCTAGATAGGTTTTATGTGGATGATTGGTCCTTGGACAGAGGAGGCACCATTGCTATTATGCCTGGCGCCACTAAATCCGATCATTGCCCCATCGTTTTGTGTCTCAGGGAGCTTGGGGCTCACTCAGCCTCTCCATGTGTCCGTATCCCTGACTCTCTTTATCTAGATGCTGACATCTCACCCCTTGAGATCAAAGAGATATGGAGATCTTGTGACGATCCTGATCCTCATCATAATGTTGCGTTGGCTCTTGAGAGGACCAGCCATTATTATCATAGCACTGCCTTGTCCAAGAAGAAGGAGGCTCTTGATGACAAGGAGAGAGCTATTATTGTTACTCTTCAGAGGGAACATGAAAAGCATCCACATGCGTCTTGGATTATAGACCTCTTGTGACCACAGTTAGAGCAGAGCTGCAGTTGGCCATGGACAGGAGGGCTGAGTTCGCATTTCATGTGAATGAGGCCTTTTGGACTCTGATGGGTGGCAGATGCAACAAAGAGTTTTTCTCAGCACACAGGCCTTCCCATAGTAGGGATTCTGTGAGGTACTTGCAAGATTCACAGGGTGAGGTTTAGATTGAGCCTGATAAGGTGAGGGGTATTGCTTCAGATTTTTATCGGTCTTTGTTGACTGTAGAGGTGCCCTCTCCTCAGAGAGATGTGGCATGTCAAAAAGTTTGGGAGTGCATGCCCAGGCTCATTACAGATGCTATGTGTTCTTCCTTGAATGCTCCTTTCTCGAAGGATGAATTCCTTCATGCACTGCATGCTCTTTCTAGTGGTTCATGCCCAGGGGATGATGGTCTTTCTCCCCCCTTCTTTATTCTTTTTTGGGATAATATTGGAGATGCTATCACTGTTGCCCTTAAGGAAATGTTCTTGTCAGGTTATGATGCCGCCATACCTCACGGAGGGGCTGATTCACCTTATCCCCAAGAGTGGGGACAAGACTGACATCAAGCAATGGAGGCCCATCACCCTCCTTGGATCTGCATATAAAATCTTAGCTAAAGCCTTGAGTATAAGTTTGCAGTCGATTCTCCAAAGGACTATCCATGATACACAGAATGGGTTCCTCCAAGGAAGGAGTATATTTGATAACATCTTTTCTTTCTGGGGGAAGCTGTCGAGTGGGCAAAATCTAGTCAGCAGCCTCTTGCCATTCTTTTGCTTGATTTTGAAAAAGCTTATGATAGAGTGGATTGGGATTTTTTGGAGGGCACTATGGCACACATGGGGTTTTCCCAAAACTGGATCAGAGGGGTGTCTTGCCTATACAGGGAGGCTCATAGCACTGTTTTAGCTTGTGGGGGGCACGACGAGCATTTTCAGATTTCCCGTTCAGTGAGGCAGGGCTATCCCCTCGCCCCTTTACCTAATTGTGGCTAAGGCATGAGTAGGTTTCTTCGTGCTACCCTTGGTGTTGTGGGTCTCAGGCTACCTTTATGCACGGAGGAAGAGTTTTTGGACTCTGAGTTAGCAGATGATACGGCGTTGTTCCTTGAGGCTTCACATGCTTGTTTATATGCTTCCGGACAGCCTTGGAGGCCTTTTGTTTGGCAGTAGGAGCTACTATCAATTTGCATAAGTCACTTGGTTTTTGGATCAGTGATTCTCCTCTTGCAGATTGGGGTACATATTTTGGTTTTACTTGGATTGAGAGAGGATGCTCTGCGAGATACCTTGGTTGTCAGGTGGGCGTTGACGTCTCCCCTGCACAACAGTTTGCTCCAATGCTCTTAAGCAATAAAAGAAAACTTCATCATTAGAGTAGGAGGAAGCTCGACTTGGCCTCTAGAGCTTTGGTGGTGGTTAACCAAGTTTTGCTAGCCACGGCTTGGTTTATCGCTTCATGCTGGATTTTTCATAAGGGCTGCATTGGCGAGCTTCGTCGCCTTATTTGGAACTTTCTTTGGTCAGGGCTTGATGGAAATGCACACACCAGGGCCACAGTTGCTTGGGAAACCATTATCAGGCCACCTAAGCAGGAAGGGGGATTGAATATCATTGACCTGAGGTGCAATGTAAGGCTTTGCTTTGTAAGCTTGTTGTTAGGGGCTTTCTTCCAATTATTGAGCCGTGGAAGGACTTTCTCATGCAGCAGATCACGAAGTGTGTCCCTGTTTGCGGGAGGTGACTGGGCTCTCAGCTCACGCTTTATTTTTTCGGATGCAGTTCATCGCTCCCCTTCATCCCCCCTGGTTAGGTCCCTCCTACAGGCCTGGGACTGCCTGCGGAGTTTTTTGGTACACATCCCCCCGCGTTCAGTGGAGGAAGCTAACCGGTAGCCCATTTTGTGGAATGATTTGATTTTAGATGTGCAAGGTAGACCTCTTAGGGCAGCTATGCATATTCTTTGGGCTGGCTGGGAAACCCTATGCTCCATAGTGTTGGCTTGCAAGAGGTTTCAGAGCCTCACCGAGGTGCAAATATTGGATTTCATGTAGCAGTTGAAAGGTTCTAGCTGGAGGATTGCACAGATTGATACACCCAGTCCCCAACAAAAGCAAGCTTTCGCTTCCCCTCCCACTTCCCAAGAACAAAAACATGCAATGGCATAAAGACATTTGGTCTCATACATCTTTGCAGGTCTTGGTATATCTTTAATTTAAAGCACTCACTTGTTTCTGCATTAGGTATTGGCCATGGCCCATTCTAGACTTTCAAATGAAGACAGTGGTAATGCTTTATCAAAGATCCATAACTTATAACACTATGATATGCCATGTAAAATTTGTCATAAAAGAAAACTCCCCTCTTTGCCAAAGACCTACTTAAGCTTTCTTTGTATAGCTGCTCACCAATAGAAGCGTAAAATGCATCGAAGAGTCTCCCATATAAAAAATAGCGGGTTTGGGTGGGACATCATGCTTGTATGACATCCAATGAGGGCGAGAATTGCGAGTGGGTCCTTGGGACTGATACCCCTCACAGAGTTTCTTCACCCCATTAGCGACACCGAATGGGTCCTTGGGACTGATACCCCTCCCCTCACAGAGTTTCTTCACCCCATTAGTGACACCGAATGGGCAGGACGGTGTATTCTTTGCATAGTGTCCAAGGGGTGAAACTTGGCGTCCCTGATGGTGAAGAAATCCACTATTTTTTCCCTAGGGTGGCAACATACCATCTCGCATGTATGGACAATAGAGCCAATTATCAAGGTGAAAGTGGCAATAGAGTGAGAGCTCTGAAACCTGCTCTAATACCAATGTTGGATGTGAATGAATATGCTTTGCATAGACTCACACAAGCTTAGAGAACAATAGAGATGATAGAGATAGCTAGAATGTACTCGATAAGATAATGAGCATGTGGAGTACAACGTACTAGTATCCTTAGAGGGTTGACATGGCTGCTAACACACTAAGGGTGTGTTCCCACGGGGGAAAAATCCCTGCTAACACAGGGTAAAAAGTACCCATGAGATCAGCTTTGTTTACACCTAAACTTCCTAGAGGCAGAAGGCTAAAACTTTATATGAATGCTTGCTATATTTTTGTAGAGCTTGCATGCTCATAAACTCAAAACCACTGGTACTTTATTTTTTAATTATCTTTTTGAAAAGTAAGTGCTTTTTCTAATACATATAAATATGGGTGGATCGTACAAGGGCCACACTCTATCCAGGGGAGATTCAACCCACTCTTGTAAGTGACCTCTATTCTATCTCTCTCTCTTGTTTATTTTATTTGGTTTATTAAAGTTTATGCTTTCAATTTGTGCAAGTGTATGTTATGCTCTAATTTTTGTGTTGAGAAATTAGAGTTTCCTTCTCCAAGTAGCTTAAAGGTCCTAACAATGGTATTAGAGCTTTGGAGACCACTCAACGAGAAGAATTTTTTAAGAAAATTTAGAAATCAAGGTTTATGCAATCTACTTGGTACAAAGAAGGCCAAAGGTTTAATTTTTTGAAATTACTAAAGCTTCAAACAAATCAAGGATAAATATCATGAGAAAAAGAAAGGCCTGCAAAAAGCTGTAGCAAGGCTGCAAGTGTGTGTTGGGACACAGAGAGGACATGATCAAAGGCTAGAAGGATAAAGAGAAGAAGGCCATAAAAACCTTTGGGCTAAGGTTATATGGTTTTTGGGAATTTTTTGAGCCATTGGATCAAGAACAAGAACAAGGTCAAGGGCTAGAATCCAATATGAACTTTTTCAAAACCACCTCTGCAAGAACCAAAAACCACCCCTCTTTTTGCAAAACCACCCTCCTTAATTCTCAATCCCTCAAGAATCAAGCCTTATGGATGTGATCGGCTGTAAGAACCAAAAACCACCCTCCTTAATTCTCAATCCCTCAAGAATCAAGCCTTATGGATGTGATCGGCATGGCAAGAGCTCCAACCTCCTAATCTCGAAATTGCTAAGCTCACTTCACAGAGAATTTGAATAATCAAGGGCTCAGAATTTCTCTCCATCTATTTTTCAAAAAGAAGAAACATAAGTCTCTTTTCCTCCTACATTGCCTGACCTTAAAAAAAAAAATTATGCTTAAAAAAAATCAATTGTCTCCCTGTTGCGCCACAGTATGCCTTCCAGCTATTTGTTAAATTTGCAGCAATGTGATGAGCTATGGTAGATCAAATGCTAGAATCAATATCATTAGAAAAGAGATTAGATGATAATTAAGACGTGATTAGTGAGCAATTAATTGATAGCTTAATGTAGGCATGGATAAATCAAAAACCGGCAAATTCTCATTAGGCCAATGCCTCAATTTATAGAGTTTACATCCAAGCATCTAATCCAACTGATCTCTCCTTGATTCACTCCACCTCTTTTGCTTGATTCTCTCCACCTCCTCACAGAATATCTCCATACCTCCTAAATCTCCTCATGCTACCCTTTATTCTCTCCCAGTAGATACTTCTCACCTTTTCACAGCTTCTTTCACATTTAAAGATTCTCTTTTACAGCCTCTTGCTAAGGGCTTGTTCCCGCACACACCCTTTTCACTTGTATATTTCAACACCTCCCCTTAAGTGAATACTTCTGGCATACCTGGACCCTATACAAGTTTCCCTCTTACTTGATAGTCCGCGACCAGTGCCTCAAGTCCCTAAACTCATAGTCCTTTGACACTTTCTCTCTCTATGTGTCCAAGGCTACTACAAGTGCCCGTGACCTCACACATACATCTACCACATGGCCTACATCATCGGTGGCTCAAAGGTGGTTTTACTCTGTTGGGGCACGTTACATTGGGTTGTGGGGTTTCTCTCTCTCTCTTTCTCTCTCTCTCTCTGAAAAGATGATCTGACTCCACTTCCTTAGGAGCCTCCATGAAGTTTGCTGATGTCGTTCCTTCTCCCAATGGGTTTGCTGTAGCAGTCTCTTGCCATGTGTCCTAAATTTCCACAGTTGTGGCAAGTAAAGGTCCTTCCTCCTACTCTACCTCTTCCTCATCCTCATCCTCGAGAGAATCCTCCTCGGGTGAAGAATGCTTTTTCTTCTCTAGTTGTTGAGTCTAGCCATTTCTTCTCTTTGACCCTGGTCTCTTGCTCTAGTAGATCTCCTTCTATCTCATGCAGCTTCAATTTAGGTACATTCTTTAATGTTGCTACAATGTTTTCATATTCACCTTTGTCCACACTCTTCACTGCTAGTGCCTCATCATCTTCTACCTTTTTGCCAATGGTGGCTGCCAGTTGTTGCTTAATGCTTTTATATTTGTTCAAGTGTGTGATTAAAGGTTCACTTTCCTTCATATCCAGTTCGTAGAATTGCATTAACAGATTTATCTTGCTTGAGTGCCAAATAATTTATTGAGTTCATCCCATGCATCTTTTGCCCATTGTATCCTTGCGATGTGATGAATGATTTCATCATTTAAATTGAGTGCGATAAGTCCTAATGCTTTCTCATTCCTGCTCTTCCACTCATTTTTCCCTCTCACCTCTGGGCATTCATCTCTTCCCTCAACTCGCCCCCACAGATTTTTCCTCATGAGCAGATACATGGTTTTTGTCTGCCATGTGTAAAACTGCTCCCCATTAAATTTGGCTATCTCTTGTGCCGTACTCATGAGATGATGTGAAGGGGGTCTTACCTATTGATCTAATTTCAAGATTCAAGGGTAGTGTCTACCCTTTTACAACTCAATATGGTGTTTAGGTGATGATTACAACAGATTTATCAGTATAAATTCACCAGAAATTACATTAAACCAAGGGTAACAAATGTGTACGGAATGGTTGGAGTATCAAACCATCTCCGAATTGCAATATGAAGTTATAGGGATCTATATCAGATACCCAATGGTTAATTTGAACCCTCAATTGTACCAAAATATAGTGATTAGTATTGATTAATCATTGATTAGCAAAATAATCCTCTATTTTGTGTGTAGAAAACAGAGTATGCGGGGAGTCCAGATATGGGGCCTTAGAGTTCAAATGAGCTCAAATCCTTTCAAGGCCATCAATAGCAATTAGTCTAGTAGAGGATTAAGCCAAGAAACACAAGATTTGACCAAACATTGAATGCTTAATCTCTGTTTTACCAAAGTCACCTATAGATTTGATGGAGAGCTTGGATCTCACTGTAGACTTGATGAAATCAAAAATTGTCTTTACCAGCTTGTAGAGCACCCTTGAAAACCAAAGTCACTTGGAGATTTGATGGAGAGCTTGGATCTCACTTGATGAAATCAAAAATTGTCTTCACCAGCTTGTAGAGCACCCTTGAAAACCCCTAGAGCCAAGAGGAATTAGAGCAATGTCTTCTGGTGCAGACAAGATCTCCAGTTCTCTTCAGAAAATAGGTGCCAGAGCGAATTCTCGATTTGCAGGTTGTTGTAGAAGGCGGTTTGGCGAATCTCTTTGATGGGCTGGAGCATGGGGCTTGTGGCTATGTGTGGCTACAAGCTTGGAGGCTATTGTTAAGCCTGGTGGAGGTGCAGCTGTTGTAGAAGGCGGTTGGTGAATCTCTTTGATGGGCTGGAGCATGGGGCTTGTGGCTATGTGTGGCTAAAAGCTTGGAGGCTATTGTTAAGCTTGGAGGGAGATCAAGCCCCTCCACCAGCTGGGGGTATAGAAGCTCTTTGAAAAGAAGAGGTAAAACTTGATTATCTACTAATCCTGATTAGCTAGGTGATTAGCAAGATAATGGGCTCATAAATTTGAAGGATTCTAGGCTAGGCTCTGATACCATGTTAAATTTGCAGCAATGTGATGAGCCATGGTGGATCAAATGCTTGAATCAACATCATTAAAAAAAGAGATTAGATGATAATTAACATGAGATTAGTGAGCAATTAACTGATAGCTTAATGTAGGCATGGATAATCAAAAACCAGTAAATTCTCATTAGGCCAATGCCTCAATTTATAGAGTTCACATCCAAGCATCTAATCCCACTGATCTCTCCTTGATTCACTCCACCTCTTTTGCTTGATCTCTCCACCTCTTCCCAGAATATCTCCACACCTCCTAAATCTCCTCATGCTACCCTTTATTCTCTCCCAGTAGATACTTCTCACCTTTTCACAGCTTCTCTCACATTTACAGATTCTCTTTTATAGCCTCTTGCTAAAGGCTTGTTCCCGCACACACCCTTTTCACTTGTATATTTCAACACCTCCCCTCAAGTGAATACTTCTAGCACACCTGGACCCTATACCAAGTTTCCCTCTTACTTGATAGTCTGCGGCGGCCAGTGCCTCAGGTTCCTAAACTCATAGTCCTTGACACTATCTCTCTATGTGTCCAAGGCTACTACAAGTGTGCGTGACCTCACACATACATCTACCACATGGCCTACATCATCGGTGGCTCAGAGGTGGTTTTACTCTGTTGGAGCATGTCTTATATGTGAGTCTGTGTAGAGCATCTTCTTTCACATCCAACATTAGTACCAGAGCAACGTTGTCTTGATTGAAGATAGTGCCTAGGGTTTAGAGTTTGGCTTCTTAGCCCAATAGCTCTTCACTGCGTCAAACACTATCTCGACACAAGTTTTAGAGCAAGCATTTTAGAGCTGTCATTATGTTGACACTCCTGCTAACCTACATCTTATTGGCACTGCTACACGTTTTGGCAAATGAGATAACACGTCTGTCGACTCCAATCTACTGAATTTACGTCAACTTCGGAGCTTCTGATGCCATGTCACCTTTGGACCCGCTATCTCCGCACAAGAGCATAAGCAAGACAACCAAAAACACGCAAATAAGACATAGAGGGCTTCCTGCCATGCCAAGCTTCATAAGGAGTTTTAGACTGCAAGGCCTTGGTAGGGCATTTGTTCAACACATAGTTTGCGCACATAGTTGCCTCTAACCAAAAACCATGAGGTAAATCTTGGGCTTTCACCATAGATCGTGCCATCTCCATGAGATATCTGTTCTTCCTCTTAGCCACACCATTTTACTGAGGTGTGTATGGCACTGTATATTGATGCCTTATGCCTTTTTAAGCTATATATGCATGAAATTCCTTGGACATGGACTCCCCCCCTCTATTTGAACGAATGGTGTGAACTTCACATTTACATGCATTTTTAGTCATGGATACAAAGTACATAAAGCACATAAAAACCTCTGACTTCTGCTTTAATGGATACACCCAGATGTATCTGGAGTAATCTCATCAATAAAAGTGGTGAAGTAGAGATATCCCCCAATAGATGGTGTCCTCATAGAACCACATACATCACTATGTATAAGCTGTAATTTCTTAACAGCTCTCATAGATCCATTCTTTGGAAATGATGCCCAATGCATTTTACCAAGAATACACCCCTCACATACATGTCTAGCAGGGGTCTCAAGAGTTGGCAACTCATACACCATATTATGCCTTTGAAGGCGTAACAAACTGCCATAATTCAAATGGCCAAGTCATGCATACCGTAATTTTGCATCACTCATAGCATGACTCGTAGAGACTATGCAAGCATCATACTGCAACATCTCAAATATATCCATCTTGTATAGGCCATGAAAACAAGGTACCTAAGGCAATGATAGAATAACCATCATTTCCATCCTGAACTGTATATGTGTCATCCACAAATTTCACCATCGAGCCTAACAAGGCTAAGGCTAAAACTGACCGTAAGTTCTTAATGCCTGGCACATATAAAACTTTAGAAAGAGTAAATGCACCCCCATTTGTAGTAGTGATGAGCACAACTCTACCAACTCCTTTGACAGGATATAAGGAACCATTTGTACACAGCACTTGGAACAGATTCCAGAGATGAGAATAATTTTTTTGTGAAATAATGTGCTTATTAGCACCATTGCAAAGTACTAAGCATCCGATTTTGCCACTAACATGCATGCATCATGAACAGAAGGGTCATAAATGCAATGTACAGTCCATGCCCAATCATCTTGAGTAAAACTTGTAGATTCCTTCTTCTGTGCAGGTGCATCCATGACAGTTATGCCCGATTCTTTCTTTTTCTCCTTCTCTAGCTTTTTCTTGCACTCATTTATGTAGTGCCCTAGTTTCCCGCAGTAGTGACACTTGCCCTTCTTTTTAGGCTTATCTATCACCTTCTTTCTCTGCATCCTTACCTGAGGATTTTGATTTTGGCTTATAGCCACCATGCGAAGAAGCTTTACCTTTGCCTTTGTGACTGGCAACAAAAGCTTAGTCACCAACTCGCATAACAGATATGTTTTGCCTAGACTACTCTTCTTGCAAGAGTACTAAAACCAGCTCATCAAATGTAAGGGCATTTGGATTTCCCTTCATCATGAGTCTAAGGGTAGACGCAAAACTAAAATAAGAATCCGGCAATGCATTGAGAACTGTGGGCACCGATGTGCTATCAGGATATATCTCATCCACACTAGCAAGCTCCTCCTTAAAATCTTTGATCTTGGTCAAGAAGCTGTCCATTGAGTCTCCCTCATTCATATGCTCAAACTCCAATTGTTTGCGTATATATGCAACACGTGTTTCATTGCGCACCGGGTATAATGCAGCAAGTGCATCCCATGCCTGTTTTGAAGTCTTACATGATTGAATCGGGTATAATGCAGCAAGTGCATCCCATGCCTGTTTTGAAGTCTTACATGATTGAATATGAGGAATAATGCTTAGCTTCATAAAAAGTGCAAGCATTGCATGTGCATGTGTATCTCTTCCATCCCATCTTGTTTGAGCAGCAGTGGGAGGTACTGGTGGTGCATGTGGAGAAGCCACATATGTATCAAATTCTACTTCGGATGTACCTGCAGTACCTGGTTACATTGGTAGTTGTGAAACAGGACAAGTTTCACTACCACTGACCACATTCCAAAGGCCTTTAGCAATCAGTACATGCCTCATCATATAGGACCACAATGGGTAGTTAGTCCCATCAAGTTTGTCCTCAACAGACAACATGTTGAATACATCACTACTGCCATCCATGACTGTCTACCAAATGCAAAATCTTTTAACACACTACAAGTACTCAGTATATTCTTTGAATGCAACCCCCGGATGGCTGCCAACTGACTGAATCACATGCAAAGTGTATGAAAAATAACACAGAGTAGAGAATAGAGTGTTACTGGCGAAAGTATGATGATCGATGTTGTTGAAGACACTGTAGATGCTGCTACACACCAAATCTTTGCCCCGCTGCACATCCCAAATACCCAAAATCGAGTAGAACCAATCCAAAATGATGCCTTTCCAAAACGTCTGCTGCGGAAACCTTGCGGTGCCCAAAACGCACCCCAATCACACCACGAATCTCGAAAACTAAGTATACTTTGTATAGAGCACACTACAGCATATACCTTCTTCTCCTAAGAGGGTACCTCAATCGGAGACAAAAAAACACGGTCTTGAGAAGGGAGGCATACTACTAGATCAAGTGTCAAGGAAGCTAGCTCTGACACCAATTGTTGGAATTAGGGTTAGGAATGCAATAATGCACACACACAAGATAGAGAAGCTTGAGAGTACACAAACTCACTAGATTAGAATAAACAAATGTGTGCTAGATATAAAAGATAAGTATACACCCCAAAATGAGTAGATAAGGGGGTGTACATATGCACGGGGAAAAAAACCTCCTAGTGAAGGAAAAGTGCCCCGGCGGTCCTAAGTGTGTTCACACACATCACTACCATATAATGCTACAACAATCTCCTTGCCTCTTGTCTGTCCGCTGACTGGTACTTTGATTTTGGTGCCACTAAGCACATTACTTCATGCAGGAGGCTATTTTCTACCTTGCGTGATGCTTCATCAGGTGAAACAGTTTTGTGTGCTAACAATGCATCCTATGCCATCAAAGACATTGGTAGTGTGGAATTGACTTTATACTCTAAGGATCCTTATACTCTGTTGCTAACACCACCTTGCATGTACCTGGAATCCACAAGAATCTCATTTTTATCTCAGCACCTGCCAAACCTGGCTTAAAGATTCAGCTTTTTCTTCATTGTTGTTCCATTCACGGGACAGAGCTAATTTAGATGCGCTTCTCTTATCTGGTACACTACACAATGGCCTATATAGGCTTGACATGTATGAAAGAAGTACTGATCCTTATGTAGATGCCCTAACTATATTTCCATGCCATAGATTTAGCGTGACACTGAGCTTTGGCATGCTTGGTTTGATCATTTAAATTTTCCATCTCTTTTATGATTACAACATCAAGCTATGCTTCATGAGCTGCCAGCTATGTAGATCCCCCATAAGCATGTACGCGAGGGATGTATACTGGGAAAAATGCATCATCAATTGAAAGATGGCACTACTCGTGCTACTACTCACCCATTGCATCTCGTTCACAGTGATCTCTATGGTCCTATGCGGGGTCCCTCTTTTGGTGGACATTTATACTTCATGACTTTTATTGATGCCTATACACGCTTCTGCTGGGTGTATGGTCTAAAAGTCAAGTCAGATGCCTTCTTAGCTTTCCATCAGTTTCTTCCTTGCTGAATGCTTGAAATCATAAACTGCTAACATTGTGTACCACAACAGAGGGGGTGAATATTTATCAAATGAGTTTACTGCTTTCATGCTATCCCATAGCATTTCTCATCAGTGTACAACTTCTTGTACACCACAGCAGAATGGTGTAGCTGAACGTCAGAATTGGACACTCATGGAAATGGTCAGATGTATGCTCGAAAGCAAGGATCTGCCTTCTAGATTTTGACTTGGAGCGGTCATGTGTGCCAATTATGTACGGAACCGCTATCCAATTAAAGCCTTGAAATCTGTAACATCTTGTGAGCCATGGAATAGCAAAATTCGAGTCATCACTCATATGCATGTATTCGGCTGTCTGGCTTATGTGCATGTACCAGCACAACACAAATGTAAGTTTGAAGCAAAGGCTTTGAAATGTTATTTTGTGAAGCATAGCAGTGAAAGTAAAGAATATCAGTTGTATGTTCCGCCCAGTCAAAAGCTGATTGCAATGAAAGAAACTTCAGGATATTGGTTGTATGTTCCATCCAATCAAAACCTGATTGTATCTAGAGATGTTGTCTTTGATGAATTTGCATCTCAACCCATGCTTTTCGGACAGCTACAGCCATTAATTGATGCTCCAAATGTATTTGATACATTGTTGTCTTTGTTTAGTACTGGTGCTGACTCCTGTGAGCCCGCTTTGGCTTCGAATCAGCCACATGTGCTACAACTCATCAGCAAATTCAGTAGTTCAAAAATATCCCTATTGCTCTAGATCAATAACCCTTTAATTCGGATGCCTTGGGTGATGCATTAATCGAAGAGGATACAGCTCTGTGTGATTCTCAGTGGATTTTGTGCTGGCACCGAGCTACTTTGTGTGATAGCAAACTGCTTGAACCTTTGCTAGGAAGGACACGAGCTACCTCTAGACATGCATCTCATTTTGTCGATACAGTCCTTGTTGCTACACTGAATGAGGAACTGATGTCTCACTTTGATGCTTTGGAGGATGTCAATTGAGTTTCACCCATACATTTAGAATTGGATTCCATTGCCAGAAATGATACATGGGAGTTATGTGATATGCCTATTAGCAAACATGCTATAGGCACTAAGTGGGTGTTTAAGTTGAAACAGAAGCCTGATGGCTCAATTGATCGGTATTGCCAATGGTTATGTGCAGAGGGAAGGCATTAACTATGGCAAGACTTTTGCACCTACATCATGTATGATGACCATTCAGTCTTTGGTTGCATTGGATACGCATAAAGGTTAGAACGTGCATCAATTGGATGTCAAAACTGCATTTTTGAATGGTGATCTGTAGGAAGAGTTTAAGTCACAGAACCTCTTGGCTTTTTCAAACAGGGTGTAGAGCATCAGCAGGTATGTAGATTACATAAAGCACTATATAGCCTTAAACATGCTCCTCATGCTTGGTATCAGAAGATACATGCATACTTACTCTCTTGCCTGCTTCAGAATAGCCCCACTGAAAGCACTCTTTGAAAGCACTCTTTATGTTTGCACGGAAAGGGGATCATCTCCATATCCTTAATCTTTATGTGGACTATCTTCTCGTGACAGGCCCTGACGAGGGGCACATTGTAGCTTTCATCGTTGACCTGTAGAAAACATTTGAGGTTTCCAACATGGGTCTTCTACATTATTATTTGGGTATCCAATTTGTTTTGTGACTGGAGGGGCACTTTTTACCTTGTGCTTGGCATGGGTTTTTTCCCCGTGAGAGCACACCCTTAGTGTGTTATCAGCCACGTTAGCCCTCTAAGGGCTACTAGTACATTGTACTCCACACGCTCATATCAATTAATTACATTCTAGCTATCACTAGTCGCCCTCTAAGGGCTACTAGTAGCCCTCTAAGTGCTACTAGTACATTGTACTCCACACGCTCATATCAATTAATTACATTCTAGCTATCACTATTGTCTCTATTGCTCTTTGAGCTTGCGTGCATGTCTTGTCTGTGAATCTGTGCAAAGCATCTCCTTTCACATCCAACAAAAATTTTGATGTTAAAAAGGATACAAAAACGGTGTTGTCATGGATTAGTCAACTTGATTATTATTTTTCTAGGTAAGAATTTTCCAAGAAAGATAAAGTCAAGTGTGCTGCAAATGATTTGGTTGAAACTGCATCATTGTGGTGGAATGCAATCAAGCTTTTTCTAATACATATAAATATGGGTGAGTGGTACAAGGGCCACACTCTACCCAGGGGAGATTTAACCCACTCTTGTGTCAACGGGTGACCTCTACTCTATCTCTCTCTTGTGTATTTTATTTGGTTTATTAAGTTTTATGCTTTCAATTCATATAAGTGTATGTTATGCTCTAATTTTTGTGTTGAGAAATTAGAGTTTCCTTCTCCACATGTCTTAAAGGTCCTGACACATTGTGATAATTAATGTTACATATGGTGGCTCTCCTTAGACTCGATCCTAATTTAAAGGGAAGTTTTGTGTTGCTCTACATGATGATATATCACATGGGCAATCCAAAGCTCTCCTATATGACCTGCCATATAGTGCAATTGTTTTGCCATGTGCAACGAGTTGTCACAAAAGGATGACATAAACTAATAAGTCTATTTTTAATGTAATTTATCATTGTAATGTTTCTTTGAAAGAGGCAATATAAATATCTACCATATCCATAACTTGTTATTTCTAGGTAGTAATTGCTTAAACCTCAATTTGGTGCTTGATTAACTCATTGACCATTGTTGACTTTCTGCTAGACAATATAAATATCTAACATGCATAACTTGCTATTTCTAGGTAGTAATTGTTTAAACCTCAATTTGGTGCTTGATGTTCCCATTAACCATTGTTTACTTTTCATTAGCATTGACTTGGTGAGAGCATCTCTCCCTTCCTAGCTTACATCAATGCCCTTGGATGCATGGGTGACGACTGGAGTGATGCATTATGCGTGATGTTGATGAGACATGTTTCGCTATAGAGGCCTTTTTTTTTAATTTGATAGCTTCCATTGCTAGTGCATGGTGCCTTGCGTTAGTACATTGTACATGACAAAGGTGTTTATGGCATACATGGATCACTTACTTTAAGAGAGAACTTAAATTTTCTTTTGCAAGTAGGAAGCTCACTCAGCTGTATATCACTGTTTGATACAACTTGAAAAGAAAAACCATTACAACGTAATTTTGAACTTGAAAATAGAGGTCTTCACATCTACTATTTACCTTGAACTTGAAAATAGAGGTCTTCACTTAAACTATTATTCAGAAAAATGTATTGAAATTAATGTTCTCCCCCATAGATGCCACCACCAACCTACAACATGCAAAGAGGAATCACAAACCAAATTGAATAAATGAGGATAGCATTTACTTCCCCTTTTAAATAGAATAATAATGTATAGTAGAATAATAGCAAAAAATCACAATCTTATCAAATTTGTGTCAAGATATATG
>NC_141060.1:27687257-27797257 GCF_041138505.1 Cibotium barometz
ACGCGCGCGCGCGCGCACACACACACACATATGTGCGGGTTTGTCATACTTGGGAAATAAAAACTACTAGAGGCCTATCTTTGTGTGTGTATGCATGCATGCATGTACATACATACATACATACATACATACATACATACATACATACATACATACATACATATATATATATATATATATATATATATATATATATATATATATATATATATATATACATGCGGAGGATGTACTTCAAAGAGGAGTCATCCAAGGAAGAAAGCTAGAAATAGTAGATAAAGACTTCAAATTGGATGGTATCAATAGCCTCCAGCTGTTGATATAGTCATGTAGGGACTGGCAAAGATTGATACAAAAGAAAGCATGAGCATCTAGAGAAGGCTATTGAAACATAATATGGTTCCTAGCCTTCCAAATAGTGAGAGTGCCTAGTATCTCATCCATATCGTGAAAGTGTCAAATCTAGTCCATGCAAGATGGCAAAAACACGAAAAATCCAGAAGAGTTTTCCTCCTTTGAAGGATGGAAAAGTCCTCAAAGATTGTGAGTCAGTGCTTGCAAGAAAATCCTGGACTTCGTGCAATGACAAAGAAGATACGGAACGGACCTTGCATGTCGTCCACATCTACAACATCTATCACTAGAGATGTTGTTTTGCCAAAAAAGTGAAAATGGGAAGTATTATCACAAGGCATCTCCATAAGAATAGACATTGTTTGAGAGGTAGCTTACAACCCAAAATTAGTCGAAGCCTTTCTTTCCAACATTTAGTATTCTTATGTAATCCCCATAAAGTATTAGCATGAGGCTGGATCCATTGGGAAGGAAGCAGCAATTTATACACATTACTTGCCGAAAGTACATCCAATCGAAGACAACTGGTATGACTAACAAGTTGCTAATCATGAAGTTTGTCCTGATCATTCAAGGGTGGGATGGGTTCAAAAGTCTGCAACATCATAGTAATAGTTTTCCACACTCGCATGTGATGCAGACCCAAGTTATGTTTCAGACAGGCTTGTGGAAAAGTCAACATAAATCCCTTATCTATTATGACATCCGCCATAGTGTTAAGTCCAATGGAGGCCAAAAAGCAAACCTTTCATGGTTCCTATAGTGCAAGTGGTTGAGGAAACACTGAAGACCAATGAGTGCATCTCTACCATGCTAGTGAATAGAAGACAAAGGGAAAAATCACCTTACCCAATGAAGCAACCAACATAGGCAAATGTTCATGGAAATGTTCAGGGAAATGCTTCGTTTTTGTGACCCCACACCGGGCATTTATGCTTATTGACACTTTTGTAGTCGTTATTGGCCAACCACGATAATACATGAACCAACTAAGTGCCAAACATGAGAGGCAATTTCTCGAGCTAAGCTACTATGTGTTTAGTTTCTTTAAAAAGAACCTCATAAAATCCTCTCGCAACCCAATACACACCATTTACTACATTTCCATGCAATTCAGATTTTATCCATTGCCACCTCATGCAAGAGGCATTTTGCATGGAAAAAAACCACTGCAGCATTTTCTAAGAACTTCTTTAGTGGGTGAGACCACCGAAGGGAGAGAGATATCAAACTGAAAATCAGGATCCGCCGGCAATCCTTTTTACCGCCCACAAAGTCATCAAGCAGCATATCATGAACCAAACGTTCTTCAAGAGACAACTCTTGGAGAGATTTGCCAAATTCAGTACAGAGAACCTTGTTCATTCTTGTGAGCATGATGATAAACCTTGATATTCACATTCTCGTCTAAAGCCAACTGATTTGGAGAAGAGTCAACCACGCACTGAAGAGAGATTCTGTTGTTCATCATTGTTACACACACACACACACACACACACACACACACACACACACACACGCACATATATATGTGTGTGTGTGTGTGTTTAAACACACACACACACACACACACACACACACATATATATGTGTGTGTGTGTGTGTTTAAACACACACACACACACACACACACACACGCACATATATGTATACATTTGTATACATATATGTGCGTGTGTGTGTGTGTGTGTTTAAAACACACACACACACACACACGCACATATATGTATACAAATGTATACATATATGTGCGCGTGTGTGTGTGTGTGTACACACACACACACATATGTATACAAATGTATACATATATGTGCGTGTGTGTGTGTGTGTGTACACACACACACACACACACATATGTATACAAATGTATACATATATGTACACACACACACACACACATATATGTATACATATATGTGCGTGTGTGTGTGTACACACACACACACGCACATATATGTATACATATATGTGCGTGTGTGTGTGTACACACACACACACGCACATATATGTATACATTTGTATACATATATGTGTGTGTGTGTGTGTGTGTACAAGTGTGTTTGTTTAAATACACACACACACACACACACACGCACATATATGTATACACACACACGCACATATATGTATACGTTTGTTTAAACACACACACACACACACACGCACATATATGTATACATTTGTATACATATGTGTGTGTGTGTGTGTGTGTGTGTGTTTAAACACACTTGTACACACACACACACACACACACACTTGTACACACACACACACACACACACACACACACACACATATGTATACAAATGTATACATATATGTGTGTGTGTGTGTGTGTGTTTAAACACACTTGTACACACACACACACACACATATATGTATACATTTTGTGTGTGTGTGTGTTTAAACACACTTGTACACACACACACACACACACATATATGTATACAAATGTATACATATATGTGTGTGTGTGTGTGTGTGTGTGTGTGTTTAAACACACACACACACACTTTTTTTTTTGTAAAACCAGTTGAAATTGCATTATATCATAAATGTACAAAAGGGTTTGACATAAGGAGGATGTCTAAACCCTAGAACTTAAAAACAACAGTAAAAAAGTTCTATGCAAGATCAGGGCAGTGCTTAAGAAAAGAGCCTATGCCCTATCCATCAGAAACAGTAAAAGAAAAGCTGAACACAAGAAACATCCAAATCTCCCTCATGCACGGCATCATATAAGGACTGCCGCAACGAGGCTCGGAAGAACTCATAAGGGTGCTGAAGGGGTGAATTCAGATATGTATGATTTCGCTGTAGCCAGAGGGTCCATAATGCCCAGTATCTGATCCAATGGAAGAAAAGAGAATACTGTGACAAAGAAGCTGATAATGTGCCAAACATCCAGAAAAACTTGTAGAACCTGTGTGCAGGAAATCTGAGAGATAAAAAGTAGGAGATCTTGTCTAGAAGGTTTCTGGAATATGAACAAGACCACAATAACTGCGGAGCAGTCTCAGTAGTATGATGACATCTTGGACAAATAGGAGAGGCAATCCTTCTTTGAGCCAATTTCACTCCCACTGGAAAAATACCGACAATGCATCTCCAGAGAAAGAGTCTCTGTTTCAATGGCATTTTCAACTTCCATATCAATGTTAGTTTTGCTTTCCACCAAGCTAAAGACTTATCCAGATGCCAAAGAGAATTAGCATGCTGAGCAATCCATGGAGGAGGTAATATCAATCGATAAGCCTGTATAGAAGTCAATAGATGCAAAGATTGAGAGGATAATCTTGAACTTGAAGACTGAAGATGCCAATCTTGAAGCCTGTCTCTTACATCCAATGTTGGAATCGGAATGAAAGGGTGTAAGAGATCTGCAATAGCTTTCCATATAGATCTATGATGCATCCCAAGATTGTATTGTTGGCATGCTGCCGGAAAAGAAAGAATTTGCCCTGTAGTATCCACTACGTCGTCAATGAACCGGATGCCCAATTTCATAAGATTGTAAGCTCTGATTGGTTGTTGTACAGCAAGGGGAGAGTAAAAAACAGCACTCCAATGTATGCTTTCCATTCGAAGCGAGGAAGCTATAGAAGCAGGATGGGGAGACCATTTGATGCGAGAGAGCACTTTCTTCCAATCCTGAATCAAGGAAGTAGAAAATGGACAACCAGGGATTTTACCTTGAAATTTGCCAAGCACTACTTCCGATGGATCAACCAACCAACGACCATAAGCATTTGTGCGCATCCGACCACACAGAATTGCCAACATGATAGACCAAGGCTGCTCTTGTTGAAAAAAGGTTTTGAGCATAGTGATCTTTCTTGCCAGCACATGAAATTTGATGTTTATAATATTCAAACCACCATGCATTTTTGGCGAGCAAAGCAGGTCCATTTTGAGCAACCTTAAAGCTTTTTTATGAAGCTTAGTTTTCCAGAAAATCTCCATGGCTTGAGACATAAAAGAAGAAAGATCTCGAGATGACCAATGTAAGAGAGGAAGGTAGAATTGGACATAAGCCAGAACAATGGACTGAACAATTCGAAGCCGTACATGTAATGGCCAAGTGGAGATCTTCCAATATTCTAATTTGTCCTTAATTTTGTTTAGCACCCAAGATATTTGTTGCTTATTTCTGATTTTCCAGCCAATGGGATAGCCCAAGTGTCTTACTATGCTTTCCGGATAAATAATCTGGCCGGGCCACAGGATAGCATGCCAGTCACAATGCTTGAGAGGTAAGAGTTTTGATTTCTGAAAATTAATTTTTAAACCAGCTGCCAACCCAAAATCTGAAAGAGTATCCATCAATAGACGAAGCTCCAAAGGACTGTTCTTTGGCATGAAGAATGAATCATCTGCATAAGCCTGTGCAATGAAAGGCCGTGAACCAGAAATCTGAAGCCCCTCTAACTGTCTAGTATCAACCAGATGATCCATGTAAAGAAGCAAAGGATGCGAAGCAATAGCATAGAACAGAGCACTGAGAGGGCATCCCTGTCGAACTGATCGTTCTAGAGTCCAAGACTCAGACAAATGTTTCCCTATAAAGCATTGAGCAGTGGAATCTGAGTAAAGCCAATATATGACATTAACTAGCTTTGGCCCAAAACCAAGTTTAGACATGATTTGAGAAACATAATCCCACTGCACCGTATCAAATGCCTTTGCCACATCCACCTGCATGACCAAGACATCTTGAGCAGAGTATGTTGCATATTCCATTGCAATGAGAGTATTGGAGATATTATCATGTATATGCCTTCTTGGAACAAAACCATATTGCCTGGGATGAAGTCCATCATGAAGGATATCCTTTATCCGGTGTACCAACATTTTAGCAATAAGTTTATATATAACAGGCATCAAAGTGATAGGCCTCCAGTCATCCATTGTCTCACACAGGGGTTTTTTGGGAAGAAGCTTAACCAGACCATGCTTCCAAGCTGAGGGAAGATGTTGATGCTGCCAGGCTACATTAACGAGCTTCAAGATTGGACCCTTCAATTCAGCCCAGAAGGCTACAAAAAATTCAACCGTCAAACCGTCCCAACCTGGGCATTTATGTTTACCCAAATGCTTGAGGGCTTCATCCAATTCTGTATCCGAAAAGGACATTTCCAGCATTGAAGCTTTTTGCACAGAAACAATAGGAGAAACAAGCTCAATAAATCTGCTTCGAGCCAATGCAGCCTGAGATGTAGAAGAAGATGGTAGAGAAAAAAGAAGCCGAAAATGATCCAGACATTGTTTTTCTAGCTGAGATAAAGTCTGGGTCCAAAGACCATCCGATTTTCTGACTCTCATGATAGATTGACTTTGTCTGTACGTGTGTAAGTTTCGAAAGAAAGATTTCGAGGAGCAGCCCTTATCTAGCATAGGTTTAACTCTAGCCCTTGTCTGCCATTTGGAAAGCTTGCGTTTATCATTAGCATCAATTATGGAAGAAGCACAAGACAATGAATTCTGTTCAGAAGCAGAAAGAGACCTTTGATGGCTAATCTGTACCAAGGACTGCTTGTATGATTTTGCCCACTGGATATGCTGTCTGGTTTCTGCCATGTACCATCTTCCATATTCCTTAATGACATTTTGAATACGATGTACAAAAGAGTTCCAAGCAAAATCCAGATCCTCCTGAACATGAGATAACAATGGCTTACAAGCCAATCTGATCATTTGCTGGAATTTTTCATGAGAAAGATATAATTGATTAACCTGCAAATGTCTGACTAAAGAGAGCTGAATGTCATCCAGAGGCATACCAAAAGAAAGGTTGAGCCAAAGTGGAGTATGATCAGATAGTTGTTGAGAATAATCAGTCCACATTTGACATGTATAATCATCATATTGCTGAGCATGAATAAGATACCATCTATCAAGCCTGGCCCAATATTCTGTAAAAGCATTATGATGATATGTGAATCCCAAAACCGAAGGGTGAGTTGCTGTCCATAAATCTGCAGTATGAAGAGAAGAAGTCATATGTTCCCATCGCTGGATTTCAGAGGGAATCATATGGGATTTATGTGTGGTATTGTCCTTCCAGTGAGGGGAATTATTAAAATCACCACAAAGTAGAGCATTTGAAGACCAAGGATATTGGTTAATGGAGTCCCACATTTGAGCTCTGGAAGCTGAAATTTGAGAGGCATACAAGGAGCCTATTTCAAAAATCTCTCCATTGATCATGCATTGGATAATCATCCATCGGCCACAAGGATCATTATATGCTACACAGGGCTGCAGATCATGCTTGGCTAAAATGCACAGCCCAGAGAATTGTCCAGATCCTGCATAAAATATATCATAGCCTGAAAAGAACCCATGCTGGCCAGCAAAAGAATGCTGATTATGCTCTTGCAGACACACAACATCAGGATGAGTATTGTTTATATAATGCCATAGGAGCCTCCATTTATGCTGATTGCAGAGGCCCTGTATATTATAAGAAAAACATTTAAGAGAAGTACGCATGAAAATATGTACAAGAGATGAACAGTCCTGAAAGAGAAAGGGAGGCATCAAGCCTCTGCCATTGCCACAGGGTCTTGCTGACCCTCAAAATCCAATTCCCTGACTAAATCATCTTCTTCACAAAGTGGAATACCCTTCTTAACTGCATTGACCCATGCCTTTGAGATGGGGCTGTCCGAAGAGGTAGAAGGTTGACCAGGAGATGGAGCAGAAGCATCCCAATTGCGAGATTGGAGAGGTCTTTGTTTGAGAGGCACCGTCTTCTTTGCATTCTGCCAACCCTCGTGAGAAGATGAATTATTTTCCACTAGCTTGCTTTTTTCTTTATCCTTGTTTTGGGCTAAATTGGCTTGGTTCCCTGTAGGAACTGAAGGCTTTGCTCCTTTAGCTTCAGTCTTTTCCACATAAGTCTTTTGACCTCCTTTATTAGATGGCGGAGGAATGGCAGCTGGAGGAGGCGGATGAAGGATTGAGGGACACTCAGAAGCTAGATGCCCGAACTTGTGACAAGAGAAACAAGCTCCAGCAAAAATGCCCCATTTCAAAGTGAAATATTTCTTTCCCAAATTAACACCCTCAATCTCAACTGCAATAGAAGAGGGGGTTGGTCTATCAGTATCCCATAAGATGCAAAAACGATTTTTGTTACCTGTGGGACGAGGGGGACAGATCACTTGTCCCAATGTCATCGCTAAGCCTGGAAGCTCTGTTCTCATGTAATCTGGGAAATCAACGACTTCAACCCATACAGGGCAGTGATGTTTGATGAGATTCTGATAATCCTTATTAGGAGACCAGGGCATGATGTGCACCATTTGACGACCAAAAAATAAAGGGGACATTTCCAGCATCTTTTGTTTTGTCAATACATCCAAGAGATGAACTTCATAAAATCCTCTGGAGGCAAAATAGACTCCTTCTACATAGCATCCACCTAGGAGAGAATTCACCCATTGTCCCACATCATTAGCCGAGGGTATTTTACCTGGAAAAAAGATGATGACTGCAGTTTGAGAGAGCTTCTTCAGAGGATGCACAAGAGAAGGCAACTTCATCTTGTAGGTGAGTTCCGGAGCAGGTAGTATCCATTCTCTTCTACTTTGTTGAAAATCCTCATTCAACATATCAAAAACATAGGAAGCATCTTCAGATGAAGGAGCTGTGGGGGGCAGAGTTTCCCTTAATTGTCTTTTAGGTTCAGGAGAAAGAGCTCTCTTGATATAAAACTTGCTTGTTTCTGGCATCGAGACTATTCGATTCAGCAGAGGGCACAGATCAGAAAAAGGGGACAGCTCTATGGAAAACTATCTTACACAGAAGGGAAAAAACAGTGACCTGTTGGAGGTGCGCGCACACACACACACACACACGCACACACAGACAGTCCTATACACGTACGCAGGTCGCAGAAGACAGGAAGAAGAGCAGATTGATGATGAAAAGACAGCGCAACTGGGAACAAGAGAAGGGAGCGAAGAGAGCTGCAGGGCCAAAACAGACCAGGAAGGAGCCCGACATAGTCCAGGAAGAGGCGCCTCACCACACGTACTCATCGAGGGAGCAGGCGAGCAGATAGTCTAGGGAGCAGGCGAGCAGATCGAGGGAGCAGGCGAGCAGGTCTCCACCGCCGTCACACACACACACACACACACATATATGTATACACACACACACACACACACACACACACACACACACACACACACATATATGTATACAAATGTATACATATATATGTGTGTGTGTGTGTGTGTGTGTGGATCTTTCTTCTTCTATGTCTCAAGCCATGGAGATTTTTTGGAAAACTAAGCTTCATAAAAAAGCTTTAAGGTTGCTTAAAATGGACCTGCTTTGCTCGCCAAAAATGCATGGTGGTTTGAATATTATAAACATTAAATTTCATGTGCTGGCAAGAAAGATCACTATGCTCAAAACCTTTTCTCAACAAGAGCAGCCTTGGTCTATCATGTTGGCAATTTTGTGTGGTCGGATGCGCACAAATTCTTATGGTCGTTGGTTGGTTGATCCATCGGAAGTAGTACTTGGCAAATTTCAAGGTAAAATCCCTGGTTGTCCATTTTCTACTTCCTTGATTCAGGATTGGAAGAAAGTGCTCTCTCGCATCAAATGGTCTCCCCATCCTGCTTCTATAGCTTCCTCGCTTCGAATGGAAAGCATACATTGGAGTGCTGTTTTTTACTCTCCCCTTGCTGTACAACAACCAATCAGAGCTTACAATCTTATGAAGTTGGGCATCCGGTTCATTGACGACGTAGTAGATACTAGAGGGCAAATTCTTTCTTTTCCGGCAGCATGCCAACAATACAATCTTGGGATGCATCATAGATCTATATGGAAAGCTATTGCAGATCTCTTACACCCTTTCATTCCGATTCCAACATTGGATGCAAGAGACAGGCTTCAAGATTGGCATCTTCAGTCTTCAAGTTCAAGATTATCCTCTCAACCTTTGCATCTATTGACTTTTATACAGGCTTATCGATTGATATTACCTCCTCCATGGATTGCTCAGCATGCTAATTCTCTTTGGCATCTGGATAAGTCTTTAGCTTGGTGGAAAGCAAAACTGACATTGATATGGAAGTTGAAAATGCCATTGAAATAGAGACTCTTTCTCTGGAGATGCATTGTCGGTATTTTTCCAGTGGGAGTGAAATTGGCTCAAAGAAGGATTGCCTCTCCTCTTTGTCCAAGATGTCATCATACTACTGAGAGTATTCCGCATTTATTGTGGTCTTGTTCATATTCCAGAGACCTTCTGGACAAGATCTCCTATTTCTTATCTCTCAGATTTTCTGCACACAGGTTCTACAAGTTTTTCTGGATGTTTGGCACGTTATCAGCTTCTTTGTCACAGTATTCTCTTTTCTTCCATTGGATCAGATACTAGGCCTTATGGACCCTCTGGCTACAGCGAAATCATGCATATCTGAATTCACCCCTTCAGCACCCTTATGAGTTCTTCTGAGCCTCGTTGCGGCAGTCCTTATATGATGCCGTGCATGAGGAAGATTTGGATGTTTCTTGTGTTCAGCTTTTCTTTTACTGTTTCTGATGGATAGGGCATAGGCTCTTTTCTTGAGCACTGCCCTGATCTTGCATAGAACTTTTTTACTGCTTTTTTAAGTTCTAGGGTTCAGACATCCTCTTGATGTCAAACCCTTTTGTACATTTATGATATAATGCAATTTCAACTGGTTTTACAAAAAAAAAAAAAGAGTATGTGTGTGTGTGTGTGTGTGTTTTTTTTTAAAAATGTATACATATATGTGTGTGTGTGTGTGTGTGTGTGTGTTTAAAAAAACACACACACACACACACACACACACACACACACACACATATATGTATACAAATGTATACATATATGTGTGTACACATACACACATATATGTATACATTTGTATACATATATGTGTGTGTGTGTGTGTGTGTTTAAACACACACACACATATATGTATACATTTGTATACATATATGTGTGTGTGTGTGTGTGTGTGTGTGTTTATGTTTAAACACACACACACACACACATATATGTATACAAATGTATACATATATGTGTGTGTGTGTGTGTGTGTGTGTGTGTGTGTGTGTGTAACAGTGATGAACAACAAAATCTCTCTTCAGTGCGTGGTTGACTCTTCTCTCACACACACACACACACACGTATATACAACACGTATGTACATATACATATACATAACATAAACACACACACACACACACACACACACACACACGTATACATATACATATACATGTGTTTGTGTGTGTGTGTGTGTGTGTGTGTGTATGTGTGTGTGTGTGTACATATATGTATGTATATACACATACTGTTAGAAGTCATCTCCTGTC
Source organism: Cibotium barometz (assembly GCF_041138505.1). Lineage (NCBI taxonomy): Eukaryota > Viridiplantae > Streptophyta > Polypodiopsida > Cyatheales > Cibotiaceae > Cibotium > Cibotium barometz. Next base: position 27,697,983 of record NC_141060.1, read on the forward strand.
TTTATTAGACACCAGGGCCTCTGTTGTGGGTGTGCCCGCCCTTTGTAGGTGTTTTCTCATTTTTCCTCACTCCCCGTATTTTTTCCCCATTTTTTCCTATTTTACCAAGTGTGGGAGGCAGTTTTCTGCACCCCGGCTGATCGAGATGTTGGCCGACTGCTGGTCAGAGGATCTCGATGCTGGCCGACTACCCCTTCTGGTCGCCGACCTCTCCTGCTTACTGGCCGACTGTGTGTAGCTGGCCGACTGCTGGATTGGGCTGGTCGTGGACATGTAGGCCCAGTCGACTGTCTCTGCACAGGCCGCCGACTGCATGTATGGGGCCATATAAAATGGCCCCATGGCCCCCACATCATTGTATCTTGTTTTCGTATTCGGGATCTTGTGTATAGAGAAGAGTTACATGCCTATCTCTCTCCTTCTCTTGTGCTGTCTATTTTCTGCACTCTACTTGCTTTTGTGGTCTCAGATTTGGTTAACATCTCCGCTGCGTATTTTGACATGGTATCAGAGCCCTAGGCTCTTGAAAGATCTTGGGAGTTTTCTGAGCAAGAGGGGGATTGTTGCGTTGCTGATTGGTGGACTGTTAGGGACTGTTCGGGAAGAGAAGAAGCAAGAGGAAGGCGGGTTGAGTTGCTGGACAGCCACTTGCAGGTTTAAAGTTTTTTTTCCCCTTCCACCCACCCTTTTCAGTTACATCCCCGCGATGGCAGATTTGTTAGAGGAGCTGGCTGAGAAGCATGTGAAGATCCCAACTCTCCCCACGTTCCCAGTGGACCGTCAGTTGGACGGGAACAATTACGGCATCTGGAAGGTTATGATGGAGTCTGTGCTGGAGTCATATGACCTTGCTGATTTCATCGTTATCGGGGTTCCATGGCCGGAAGCAGAGGAAGAGGAGTTACTGTCAACGAGGAAGGACCGCGAGGCACAGGCACAGATGTGGGATCGTGTCAACACCAGGGTCCGGTCATTTATCTTCCTCAACTGCACACCGCAAGTAATCAATCACGTAAAGCATATGACGCTGGCCAGAGGCATATTGCAGCACTTGGCTTCTCTTTATAACAGGGTATCGCCCATGAAGAGGATTTCCTTGGAAGTACAGATGCGGGTTATGAACCCTGCAAAGTCGTCGACAATGCAGGAGCACATTAACAAGCTGCAGGCCCTTCAGTAGGAAGTCCTCCATGCTGGGAAGGAGATATCATCAGAAGATATGGCCATTACTTTGCTGTCCCACTTGCTTGCTCAGTATTCCGCTTTCTACTTCTCTTTGATTACCAGTGCAGGCTCAGCACCATTACCTAGGAGGAGCTTGTGCCCATGGTCTTGGACTAGGAGGAACGATTCACGAACCCTCCTCACAGCGGAGCCTTAACTGGCCAGCGGCCGATAGGCCGGAATAACAACAAGGGCAAAGGGAAGGCTTCACCGGAGAAGTCTTCTGAGAAGAAGCCTGCCACAGAACGAGAGAAATTGAAGGTCGAGAGGTCCTGCAATGATTGTGGCGAGAAAGGCGTCTATTGGAGGAAGTGTCCTAAGCAGACTGGGAAGAGTGCTGATTCTTCAGCCTTAGTTGCAAAGACTCCTGCATTTGTGCACTTAGAGATGATGGACTCCGATGCTTCATCGTCTTCGAGCGAGGAGGCAGTTGGCTTCACCGCAAAGGATACCTGGGAATGGATTCTTGACAGTGGTGCTTCCAGGCACATGACTCCGTCCCGTGACTTTTTTTTGGATCTAAAACGGCAGTCAGGTTGCATTTTCATTGGCGACAACTCCACCATTCCGATACACAGTGAGGGCCGGATGGAGATTATTCTCGAGGGCAAGGGGGGCAAGCATGCTTCCCGTGTTCTTTACGTCCCTGCTCTTGGTTTCCATCTTCTGTCAGTGCATGAAGTATGCAATACTGGCTTTCGGGTGGAATTTGAGGAGCATTCAGTTGCTCTACGGGACCGTGAGACTGGCCAGGTTATTTGGGAAGGCTGTGTGGAGAATGGTATCTACAAGCTGTCTGCACTCTCCTCATTGATAGGTTCTCAGGTCAGAGATCTGTGGCACTTTCGTTTTGGCCACTTAAATGTGGATGCACTGCAGTGAGCTTTCCGAGACCAGATGGTGGTTGGCTTGCCAGATGTTGGCAGCAGGCAAGGATGTTGCAGTTCTTGCATACGTGGTAAGCAGCACAGGGAATCCTTTCCGAAGCAGGCTTCCAGGCGGGCTTCAAAACCATTGGAGTTGATTCACACTGACTTGTGTGGACCTTAGCAGACACCATCATTGGGATGATCTCTCTATTTCATGCTGCTTGTTGATGACTGTACCAGCTTCACGTGGGTCTACTTTCTTTCACAGAAGGACCAAGCTTTTGCACGGTTCAAGGATTGGCACCTGATGGTGGAAAAAGAGTCTGGATTGCAGGTAAAGACTCTCAGGACTGACAAAGGGGGTGAATTCTCCTCGAATGTATTTCTTAGATTTTGTGTAGATCATGGCATCGAGAGGGAACTGGCCAATACAGGATCGCCTTCAGAGAATGGAGTTGTAGAACGCAAAAACAAGACTGTGGTGGAGATGGCGAGGACCATGCTGGAGCATCGTGATCTTCCTCGTCCACTTTGGGGAGAGGCTGTGGCAACGGCTGTCCATACCCTCAACCGGTCTCCAATGACTTCAGTACCTAATATGACTCCGTTTGAGGCATACTTTGGTAGGAAACCTGATGTCTCCCACTTCCGTGTTTTTGGGAGTGATGCGTATGTACATATTCTGAAGAAGCAGAAGGGGAAGCTTGACTCCAAATCCCGCAAGCTTATATTTGTGGGGTATAATTCTCTTTCCAAGGGATACAGCTTGGATGTAGTCTTTGATGAGCATGTTCCAGTATCCACTGTCGAGGAGCCGCCACTTCTTGGAGATCCAGAAGAGTCTGATGATGATTCCCAGACTATTATTCCAGTTGATCAACCTCAGTCAGCAAAGGAGGTTGAGCTCGCAGCTGGAGTAGAGCCCCCGCAACGTCAGGAGGCTCCCCGATCTGTTCGAGTACCTAGGTGGTTGATGGACAGCCTTCGGGAGTCAGGTGTCACGGAGCTACCCTCCGAGTGGACCACAGAGGACGGCCCTCGAAGATCGCACAGAGTCCGCGACAAAAGCAATACAGCAGAGCTTCTTCAGGTAAACTATGCTTTGATGTCTCGTATTATGCGGGACAAGGAGCCCACTTCCGTTAAGGAAGCCCTTTCACAGGATACTTGGAGGAAAGCCATGCAGGTGGAACTTGATGCCATCGAGAAGAACAATACATGGGAGTTGGTACCGAGGCCGTTGAAACGGTCAGTCATTGGTGTCAAATGGGTCTTTATTAAGACCAAATATGCGTCAGATGGGTCGGTGGACAAACACAAAGCCAGACTTGTGGCTAAAGGTTATGCTCAGCGGCCAGGCATCGACTACGAGGATACCTTTGCACCGACAGCACGGATGACCACGATTCGGACCGTTCTTGTCCTTGCTTCTTCTTAGAGGTGGCCCGTATATCAAATGGATGTAAAATCTGCTTTCCTTAATGGTGACTTGCAGGAGGAGGTGTATGTTGAGCAGCCTCCAGGCTTTGTTGTTCCAAGATTAGAAGGGATGGTTTACAGGTTACATAAGGCCTTTTATGGTCTTAAGCAGGCTCCTAGGGCTTCGAATCAGAAGATTGATTCTTTCTTTGTTCGGACTGGTTTTCAGAGATCGGTTGCAGATCCCAACCTACATCTCTTTCGGGAACGCGGCATGGTTACGATTGTCATCCTTTATGTGGATGATCTCATTCTCACCGCCGGTCATGTGGAGCACATTGGCGTGACGAAGGCTGCCTTGTCAAAGGAGTTTGAGATGACCGACCTAGGCTTACTCCACTTCTTTTTCGGATTGGAGATCTGGCAGACCCAGAGGGGGTTTTTTGTCTCTCAGCAGCGGTATGTTCATGAGTTGCTTGAGGCCTTTGGGATGGAGAACTGCAAGCCTATTACTTCGCCGATGGACCCAAATACAAAGTTAACTGTTAATGATCCTTGTGAGCCAGTTGATGCCTCGCAGTATCGGAAGTTGGTTGGTTCATTGATCTGGTTGCTGAACACTAGATTGGACTTGAGCTTCTCCGTGGGGCTGTTGAGCTCTTTTATGCAGACGCCATTGAAGTCTCATTGGGACGCAAGATTGCGGATCTTGCGGTATCTGCAGAGTACGAAGGATCTAGGGCTCTTTTACACAGGAGGGGATGGAGTCAGACTTCAAGGTTGGAGTGACTCAGATTGGGGAGGAGATCCAGACACGAGGAGATCTACTTCAGGATACAGTTTTACCCTCGGCTCAAGAGCAGTTTCTTGGAGCAGTAAGAGGCAGCCAACTATTGCCCTATCTTCGACAGAGGCAGTGTACCGGGCTGCTTGTGGTGCTGCTTGCGAGGTTGTGTGGCTGCGGAGGCTGCTAGGCGAGATTGGGTTTCCACCGAAGGAGCCCACAGTCATCTAGTGTGATAACGAGAGTTATATAGCTATTGCTCGGAACCCGGTCTTCCATGCCCGGACCAAGCACATAGAGATACAGTATCACTTTGTACATGAGAAGATCTTGGCTGGTGACATCTTGCTACTTTATTGTTCGACGGAGGACAGTGCGGCGGACCTCTTCACGAAGTCTCTGCCTCAGGCTACGCTCAGGCGGCACTCCAGCTCCCTAGGGTTGATTTCACAACCAGGAGCTGAGAGGGGGTGTTAGAAGTCATCTCCTGTCTTTATCAGACAGCAGGGCCTTTGTTGTGGGTGTGCCTGCCCTTTGTAGGTGTTTTCTCATTTTTCCTCACTCCCCGTATTTTTTTCCCATTTTTCCCTATTTTACCAGGTGTGGGAGGTAGTTTTCAGCACCCCGGCTGATCCAAATGCTGGCCGACTGCTGGTCAGAGGATGTGGATGCTGGCCGACTACCCCTTCTGGTCCCCGACCTCTCCTGCTTGCTGGCCGACTGTGCACAGCTGGCCGACTGCTGGATTGGGCTGGTCGTGGACATGTAGGCCCAGTCGGCTGCCTCTGCACAGGCCGATTGCATGTATGGGGCCATATAAAATGGCCCCATGGCCCCCACATCATTGTATCTTGTTTTCGTATTCGGGATCTTGTGTATAGAGAAGAGTTACACGCCTATCTCTCTCCTTCTCTTGTGCTGTCTATTTTCTGCACTCTACTTGCTTTTGTGCTCTCAGATTCGGCTATCATCTCCGCTGCGTATTTTGACACATACATGTATGTATGTATACACACACACACACACACACACACACACACACACACTTGGAAAAGAAAAACAACTAGAGGCTTGTCTTTGTGTGTGTGTATGCAATATGTATGTATGTATATGTGTGTATGTATGTATACATACATAATACATACACTGGTGGTGCGGGTAGGGGTGGCTGATGGGGGATATGATAAGAGGGAGCGTGCATAGGAGTGCCATGTGTCCAAGGAGGTGATAGGTGTGGGAGGGTGATGTTCTCTGAGTTTCCTCCAAGCCTCTTTGCAGTTCGGCCCTAAGAAAAGTCGGTATAACTCATCCTCTTTCCGAGCATAGAACTCCCGTTTCTTGCGTTGGGTGAGCCGTTGAGAAATCCGTTGCGCTTGGCACTTCGTGATTTGCCCAATCTGTCCCTCATGCCTAAGACGGGAGTGTGTGGCCCGACATTCGTCATCATACCAACAGTTCTGGGGCATGGAACCGCAAGGTGGCTTGGCGGTAGACCACCGCATGCAGATGAAAGAAGCGGTGGCGGATGTGTGGAGTATGGTGGTGAGCTGTGATGTGAGAGTGGATAGGGGGATAGTAGGTTCCACATGCTAGAGTTGGCGGTAGATGTGGTTGGTTGATTGGAAGTCATCATGGGTTGTCATTTATGTATGTATTATGTATACATACATAATACATACACTGGTGGTGCGGGTAGGGGTGGCTGATGGGGGATATGATAAGAGGGAGCGTGCATAGGAGTGTCATGTGTCCAAGCAGGTGATAGGTGTGGGAGGGTGATGTTCTCTGAGTTTTCTCCAGGCCTCTTTGCAGTTCGGCCCTAAGAAAAGTCGGTATAACTCATCCTCTTTCCGAGCATAGAACTCCCGTTTCTTGCGTTGGGTGAGCCGTTGAGAAATCCGTTGCGCTTGGCGCTTCGTGATTTGCCCAATCTGTCCCTCATGCCTAAGACGGGAGTGTGTGGCCCGACATTCGTCATCATACCAACAATTCTGGGGCATGGAACCGCAAGGTGGCTTGGCGGTAGACCACCGCATGCAGATGAAAGAAGCGGTGGCGGATGTGTGGAGTATGGTGGTGAGCTGTGATGTGAGAGTGGATAGGGGGATAGTAGGTTCCACATGCTAGAGTTGGCGGTAGATGTGGTTGGTTGATTGGAAGTCATCATGGGTTGTCATTTATGTATGTATTATGTATACATACATAATACATACACTGGTGGTGCGGGTAGGGGTGGCTGATGGGGGATATGATAAGAGGGAGCGTGCATAGGAGTGTCATGTGTCCAAGCAGGTGATAGGTGTGGGAGGGTGATGTTCTCTGAGTTTCCTCCAGGCCTCTTTGCAGTTCGGCCCTAAGAAAAGTCGGTATAACTCATCCTCTTTCCGAGCATAGAACTCCCGTTTCTTGCGTTGGGTGAGCCGTTGAGAAATCCGTTGCGCTTGGCGCTTCGTGATTTGCCCAATCTGTCCCTCATGCCTAAGACGGGAGTGTGTGGCCCGACATTCGTCATCATACCAACAGTTCTGGGGCATGGAACCGCAAGGTGGCTTGGCGGTAGACCACCGCATGCAGATGAAAGAAGCGGTGGCGGATGTGTGGAGTATGGTGGTGAGCTGTGATGTGAGAGTGGATAGGGGGATAGTAGGTTCCACATGCTAGAGTTGGCGGTAGATGTGGTTGGTTGATTGGAAGTCATCATGGGTTGTCATTTACAATTCAATCTACCTCCTCACAAAGGTGGAGCAGAAATTATAGCAACTCGATTTCATACCTGCAAGGCTGAGGCCACGGGCCCCAAGCGTGCTGAACGCACCTCATCTGAATCCTCATGTAGTCAACCTTCCCATCACCTCAAGCAACATGAGGAGCAACATGCATGTCTCAAAGCTCCACGGCTCGAACACCAAGAAGGGCATCTTCCCAACTGACTCTACAGACCACCACCTCACCAAAGGGCATCCCTTTGTCTTGTTTTTCTAGCTTGCACTCCAACCGCCTCATGGCCACCTAGCAAAAGGCCCAGACTGTCCAATATGCACCCCTTAAGAACTCGGGCACTACAGCACCACATTCCGAACAAAGGCACCCCTTTTACAAGGTCAAGCTCGTGAGATCAAAAAGGACCTGAGTGTAATGTGAGATGGGGGGTGGTGGTGGAGGGACGGGTGGTGTGCAGGTAAGAGTGAAAGAGAGGTAGGCATGGTCAGCTTTAAAAAGGGGTGGCGGGATGGAGAAGTCGGGGAGAAGGTGTGCCAAAGCCGGAGATCCCATAAGGTAGTCCATGATGCTAGTACCTCCTGAGTGAGGGAAGGAGGTGAGGGCGCCGGAGGAGGGCCATCGGAACATCCCATTATAGATAACGAGACCATGTGCAGCTCCCAGCTCTAAGAAATATCTCCCATACACTATGACCTTCTCACGGTCTTGTGATGATCGGTGCAGTTCTGTGTCACTGATGTCCAGCTCCTGTAGTCTGATAGGGTCGTCTAGATTGAGTAGTGGGACCTGCTGACTTCCCGTCCTGGCGTTGAAATCCCCGAGTAGGAGGATTCCCCCCAGCTGTGAGAACTCCATGATATCCCCATATAATGGTAAGTACGGTGAGTGGCCATGTTGTGCGGCGTAAGGGGAGTGGCGTGGTGCAAAATAACACACAGCAATGTGGATGACTTTGTCACTGCTAAGCTGTAGCTGCACCCAAAGATACCATGCATCCTCGTCCTTTCGGACGATCTTGAGAATTTGTCGAAGATGGGATCTAAAAAGGACAGCTACCCCTCCAGAGCCACGTACTCCTCCTGGGTCTCGCCTCGAAAAGCTGACTCCCACTCATACCCGGCTATGTATGGTAAGCCCCTCTCAGGGCTCTGATGAGTCTCTGCATAAAAAATGACGTCCCTGCCTGTGAGAATCTTGCTCAAGCCTCCTGGATTCGACTCAAGCCTCCTGGATTCGACCACAACATGCCATTTTGCAGTTCCATATTGCTAACCTTAGGTGTTTGGTATCATAGACCCGCGTCCCTATTTGGGATGGCGCTCAATGATAATGACCCTACCATCTCTGTAGATAGCCCACTTGCTTGCTCTGCGGGCCTCATGAACTGTCACCATCGCCTCATGCCGGTGTGCCACCTGTGTTGGAGTGAGATCATCTCCCATGTACACCTGTGTGCCCTTGAGGGCAGCCCGCCTGTCTAAGAAGGCTTGTCTGCTGGTGGCATCAAGGAATCTAATGATGAGGGGCCGCTCTCGTGTCATATCCTTGCCTGCCCTCCATGTATTTGTAAAGGGGGGGGGCGATCCTGTCGACTCCTAGCATCTGGTAAAGCATCATGGCATCCTCCTTAGGGGAAGTCCCCGCCTGTAGCCCCTGCACTCACACATGGAGGGCCCTATCCTTCCTGCATTTCTCCACCTCCAGAGTCTCATGTATGATGCTCTGTGGGGGTTTGTGCTTCTTCAGCACCTCCACCCAATCTTTCTTAGTGGTATGCAGTTCTTCCCGCTAGCTTATGACTCGTAGCTTTCAACTGCTCCAAGTCAGTCCTTAGACCCTCCTGAATATTCAGTTCCCCTTCCTCCACTGTATGGTCCTTGACCGTAGCCTTTAGGGCTTCCATTTCTGTCTGGAGTTCCGCTATCATTGGGGTAGCCTCTGGCATTCCTTCTTGTTGTAGCTGGGTCTCTTTCAACATTTGAATCACCTCTTCTTGGTGGTTTACCTGTGCTGCCAATTCTTCAATCTTGTTCTTTCCCTGGATCTCCTTGCGGAGGCCTTCCAACTGTTTTTCATGTTGGTTCAAGACCCTGTCCAGCACCTTCTTTTGTTCGCCCAATAACTTATTGGTGTTGTCCTCCACTGTCTTAATGTATGCCTCCAGCTCCTGTAGATTCATTATGGCTATTTCCCCCTAGTTGCTGCACCTAAGCAAGGGTGGGTGGGAAAACGCACGCGGACAACCTGAACACAGTACAGAGATGCCGAATAGAGCGCAGCTAGGAGAGGGCAGGCAGAGGCAGAGATGCCAAACAGAGTGCAGCTAGGAGAGGGTAGGCGGAGGTAGAACAGGGCAAGCGGCGGCAGGTAGGGCGCCAGTTCGCGGTGCGCGAGAGCAGGGAAAAAAACAGGGCGCAACCAGGACAGGGCAGGCGGTGGTGGCAAGTAGGGCATAGCCAGAACAGGGTAAGCGGCGGCGAGCAGGGCGCCAGTACGCGATGCGCGAGAGAGGGCAGGGCAGAGGCTCACGCCATGTGCAGAGGGTAGAGCAGTGGCGCCAGTACGAGAGAGAGAGAGAGAGAGACAGAGAGAGAGAGAGAGAGAGATTAAGCGTCTACTAAAGACCCAATGGGCCTATGAGACCAAAGTGATACAATAATGTCCATGGTATATCTCATCATGGCGCCAGTACGAGAGAGAGAGAGAGAGAGAGAGAGAGAGAGAGAGAGAGAGAGGTACGCGATGCGCGAGAGACGGTAGGGCAGAGGCTCACGCCATGTGCAGAGGTTAGAGCAGCGGCGCCAGTAAGAGAGAGAGAGAGAGAGAGACGCGATGCGTGGGAGAGGGTAGGGCAGAGTCTCACGCCATGTCCAACACTTCTAGTGTTTCTTTTAGAGAAAGAGAAAGTACATTGTGGATCAATCACCATGGTATGTTCATAGCGCAGTGCTCAAGTGTGTTTCATGCCTCTTGTTCTAAGGTGATTTAATTCAAGAATGTATTTCCTTTTTCATGGAAATTTTCAACTTTTTAGGGAGCCAATTGTTGACTAAGGCCTATCCCTAGTAGACCATTCCAAGGTCTGAGGCTACTTTGAATCATAGTTGTTTTTGGCTGAGGTGTTTTATGTCTTGCATATGCACGTGTTTGTGAGGGGATATGAAGAAATATACAAATGAGGCTTTCTCTTCTAAATGATAAAAAAAGCACAGTTGTTTTTTGAAGTCTTCCCAAGGCCTTGAGGTAATTAATGATTTTTTCCCTTAAAAATTCTAATTTATAAAAAGCCCTGCGTAGGTCATAGTTGTATTCTCAACCCCTGTTTTTTTACAACCTTGCAAAGCCTTCCTCTTCTACTACATCCTTTTGGTGTTTTCCAGAAGTTGTAGACATTTTGGGTTTGCAAAGCAAGATGAGGGAAGCGTCTAAAAGTTTCTTGTTAATTTGCATGAGTGCAGGCATAGAGATGAAGACATACGACAGAGGAGAGTAGACAATTCTCGATATCTTTGGTGCAGGTGAGCTTTTCATGCTCCATCTAATAGTTAGAAGAAGACATACGACAGAGGAGAGTAGACAATTCTCGATATCTTTGGTGCAGGTGAGCTTTTCATGCTCCATCTAATAGTTAGAACCTTTCAAAGAATGTTTGAAATCATTAAGTTCAGTCCCAACACCTCTTTACTTAGAATGCCTAGATTGAAAGGAGGTGTTGATGATTCACAAGAAAGACCTTCAAGCTTAGGTATCAGATCACCTCCTCGAGTTTTTGTTGAGGAAGTGATTCTGTAGTCATCTTATATTTGACCCACAGTCTTTGAGCTGCCAATGCCAGGACCGTATAAATCTTGGTCAATCAGGTTCTTGGTGCAAATATCTCTCTTAAAAGTCTAATCTCTTGTCCTGTGCAAAACTCCTGGTCAAAAAATGGGTTGTATACTTATCCAAGGTCCATCAAACCTGTGCTTTGCTTTGCAAAATCCACATGGTGCTGATGAGTAGAACAAAAGCTCTGGAGAGTCTGGCAGAAGCAATTTAATTCAACACAATTGAACTTAACACTGGAGCGCGCGAATTGTATAGACATCAGAAACTTACAATACTCATTCACAAGGACATAATGTTGGGTCCCAAGCCCCCCCCTCCCCCCCACAAAAAAAACCCCACAACAATGTAACCTCGATTCAACGCTCTGTGTGACCTGTCAATTTCAATTGGTGGCCACTAACATTCTGTTGCCTTTGTGTGGGACTCCTAAATACAACGTTTGGAGTGAGGCTGCATTCAGCCAAGCTCCAAATCATCAAGGGGTGTTTCACCTGCAGCCCCTTTTGGGCATCTGGCCAGGTTGTTTTGTGGGTGCCCCAAGGCTGCCCACGGCTTTGGCTGGTCTGGTCTTGCTTCTGCTTTTTGCCTGAAACGCAGTGTCCCCTACTTCCAACAGTGACTGAATGTGTCCAGCAGTGTTCAATGGCAGTGTCTAGCTGCCTTTTAGTTCCCAACTTGCTCATTTTTTTTTTTTCAGAAAGAGACTTCTATTAAGTATGAAAAAGACATACAACAATCACAGTCGGCCTGCTAACGAGAGGGGTGAGAACCATAAACTCTCGCAACAAGGGTGGTCTGGACCTCAATGTCAATGTCGTGCTGAAGAGAGGTGAGCTCGTCTTGAGAAAAATTGATGATTCTCCCGACTAGTGGGGGTGACGAAAGATTGGCTGCGGTAGAAGAAGCCATAAAGCCAATCGAGAATGTGTGGGCGGCCGACTTAAGTCCAAATAAAATGCTGCTAAAGAAAAAGGGGAACGGGGGAGGACAAGGGGGGTGTAGCAAGGCGGAAGTAGAATGCGGGAGCATCAGAGGTGGGAGCAGGTGAAGGGGGGCAGAGGCGGGTGCAAATGAAGGGGGGCAGAGGTGGGAGCAGATGGGTGGTGGCAAAGCGGGAGCAGCTGGGGCAGAGGCAGGAGCAGAAGAGCAGGCAGGGGCAGCAATGGGGCAGGCGGGAGCAGCAAAGGTAAGGCGGGAGAAGCTGGGGTAGAGGCGGAAGGGGTAGGCGGGAGCAGAATGACAGAGGTGGGGCAGAGAGCAGGTGGCTGGGGTAGAGGCAGAAGGGGCAGGCAGGAAAAGAAGGGACAGAGGCAGGGGCAGGAATCAGCAGCGCGAGCTCACCCTTCGAAGCACCTTAGCAGCGGCGACTGTTTGAAGTTAGTTTCAGAGAACATTCCCAACTTGCTCATTCGCATAGGCCTGCTGCTTAACCTGTCATTGGGATGCACTTAAGCTACCACATGGAAACCCTAACCCTGACAATCACTGCACGACCGTATCCTTGCTAAATAAGGGCTCACAATGGTCTTTCTAACCCTAAATCTCCCTTGTCTACCATGTACATGGCCTCACATAGTCTCGGCACATGCATTTAAGGCCTGATTCATGTGACATGCCCATATGAAATCTAGAGAGTACACATAGAGATAATATCAGAAGACAAACATACTCAAGCTACAACAAATTATGCTGGAATGAAAGAACATGAAAAGCAAGTCCTGCTTAAGCGGGAAGTGAAATGGCTACAACAGCTGGGAGAGTAATCCTTTAAAGAATGCTTCTCAATTTTTAGGCTCTTGTCATTGCTGCTTGGCTAGCCAAGGCTCTTTCTCAAGATACTGCTGACATAGTATGGGAAGCATGAGAGCTGCCTTTCCATAGGCCTCTTGCAGTCCTGATCTGGCAGGCCAAGTGATAATGGCTGTGAGGTTGAATGTGATAAGTTCTTCACCACCAAGTCTGCAGTTGGCCTCTTCCATGATAAGCTTGCAGCAAAAACAGAGAATTGTTAGTAAGTTGGCTCTCATTCAACCAAAATGCTTGATGCACCCTCAAGCTTTAGCAGGTACTGGAACTCCCACTTCGATGCAAAATGATTTGCTCTTGGAAATCAACACCTCATGAAGGCCTTCATTATCAGCGAATGTTGGCTCCATTTCTGACTTGACAGGGTAAACGGGAGGGATCATATAGATTAACACATCAACTCAAATACAAATAACAAAATCCCCTTTTAGAATTTTATTGAGGAGTTGCCACCATCCCTTGTGCTGTGTGATTATCTGTTCTGGGGTGAAGTTCATTCATCAACCCTTTTGAACCATCTCTTGCTCATGTAGTGGACGGGGGGGAGAATATGGTATTTATTGAGGTATTTGAAGTAAGTGAGTATTCAGCATAATGCAGTGTAGAAGATGTGCCATTATTTTGCATTAAAAAGACCATTTTGACTCGTTAAGTGCAGCAAGAAACTGAAATAAATGTGAATCCACATAATTAAATTCAAACGTCATAGGGGAGAGTGGAATATCGTTCAAATAACAAATTTAAATAAAAAATGCGTAACTGAAAATAAGAGTGTAGGGTTTAGAGAGATTGCTCAAAGAATTAGGTGGGCACACATGCTTAGGGGCAGCTCGTTTGGCAATTGCCCTCGAGACTTAGGAAGGTCCCAAGCGAGGGACATAACAATAGCAACAAATGCGCCAAAATAATTCCAAAGAAGGGGCTGTTAAGGCCACAGGGATAAGGACAGTTGGGGAAGTGTTGAAGTCATGCCTCTTTAGACAGAGTTCGAAGCTAGGGGGACATGCAGAGCAATGTTTCTGACGCACTTTTTTTAAAGAGATTTCTATTACGTAAAATAAAATCATACAAAGGGAGATCTCAAACCAAAAGGTAGGGAAATCTCAACCAATAGGGAGTGGAGAATTAATTACCATGGTTCCACTCTCTTATAAATCTGCTGCGTTTTGTCTACAGCTCTAGAAGATTTTGTCTACAGCTCTAGAAGATCCCTGTATGCAGGCCCAAGTGGTCAAAAGACTCTGAATGATGTCACTCCATATATTGCATCTGTCACACAAAAGTGGAGATCTATTTTTGGCGTGGACCAATCTTGTCCTAGATGTCCAGCTCCATCCGAGATAGTGTATCATTGCTTATGGGAGTGTCAAACTCATCAGGGCACCTATAGCCCAGCTCTTGGGCAGATTGAGGAGTGACCCTACTGATATTTCTTGGGGTGCTAATGCATGGTTGACTTATTCTGGCCCACTTCTTTTTGAGGGCTGGGGAGAATGTAACTTGGTTGAACACAATGCTAATCAATACACTTAAATACACTAAGATTTGATGGACACTTGCTCAAAATACAAGAAGTAAATTGCTGAATTGACAAGAGACACACAATGGGCCGGAACGGCCTACCCCTCCCTCAAATAAAGTATATTGATCTTGGGAGAATCAAGTACATAGTGTCATGGGCATTTCTGACCAGATTTCCATACCAATGCATATGAATACAGTATTGCAAACAAGTGGTTGTCGATGTAGACTTGCAACCCACACTACCCTTTCAAGTGCCCATGTTCCCTACCATCTGCTCTCTATTGTTCCACCAACACATGGTAGCAACAATCTGCAAGAGAGCACGTAGGACAAGAGAACACTACACAGGGTATGTGATCTTGTAATCCGAGTCCTCCCTCCTGCTACTTGCTCCCATATTTAAGCATAAAAGCTTACCAATAGCAAGTAGAGTCGATGACAGCGGAAGTCTTGGCGATGGAAGTCCTTGGAGTGTTGAAATCTTTGATTTGTCGCCTTTCTTAACGACAAAAGTCTTCAAGAGGATGAAGGGAACCTTGGGAAAGCTTCCCCTATGGTTCAACTTGAGAAAGGAGAGCTGAAATTAGGGTTTTCAGCAAAAAGACCAGAAATTACAGCAATAAAGAGAGCTGTTTTGCTGAATTTCAGTCATTGGGAGTGTGTAGGAGAGTGATTAGCATTTGGAAACACTCTTGGAATCTTGGAAAACATCCTGGCAAGTTGGGTATGGCTATGGAGAGCTTGGAAATGGAGAGAAATGGTGGAAAAACAGAGTTTTCAGCCTCCAAAAATCTTCATGAAGAGAAAACACGAATTTTCTCTTAATAAGTAAGTGAATTGGGGTCCAATCAGGTGAAGGGACATGGGGAGATGCCCATTTATGAGTAAAAGGGGAGGATCAGGTCCTGGACATTGAGTCTTGTCCGTCTCGGGACTTCAGTGAGTGTGAACTTGGAAGCGGTCATAATTTATAAGTGACTTTTGGGCGCCCAAACTTTAATGAAGTGGGAACGCACTCACTTATAAATATTGGCTAAGTCTTAAGGGCTATTTGAGCCTAGATTGGGTAATACTTACCACCACACAACCATGTCAGCAGACAGTTTCACACACACGGTTCACGGGTGGGCGTCCCCTAGCCCGGAACTACACATAGGTCATGCAGGCATGAAAACAGCATGCAATTTCATTTGCAGGCAAGCACATAAAGATGCTATGCAATGCAACATTGGTATGGACAATCCCCGTTCATGAGACTATACCAAAATAGACGTGCTCTAGGCAAGTACACGAGGTACCAGACCCAATGGAACACCAATCCACCAAGCATTTCCGGGCATGTACACGGAGGCACAAGTCCCAACGGAAAGCCAAGTCTACAGTATCACATGAGTGGCATCAATCCTCGGCATAAACAACTGCCATCTACACCAGTCCAATGTACATACATGATAAGAAAGCACGGGTGGACCAATTGGGTGGCCAAATGGTGACATCCTCCCCGGCTTCTAAGTAGTAGTCCGCAACTGAAAAGCATCCAAATATGTCTGAAGCACACGCGGGCAATTTTTGAAGTACTCTTCATCTACCCATTTAGCATCAATGGGAAGATACTTCTTAAACTTCACAAGGTAACGCCTCACAACTTTGCCTGCAGCAAGCTTGCGTTCCTTGTGATACACAATCTGCTCTGGTTGCAAGATCTCCTCAAGCTCATCCACTTCTGGTGGATCCTCAATGACCATTTCACTGGGCTCCGGCCCTACATACTTGCGAAGGAGACTCACATGAAAAGCATTGTGTATGTGCCAATGACTAGGTAATGCCAATCTCAAAGCCACTTCATTGATCTTCTCGATCACTCGAAAAGGCCCATAGTACCTGGTTGCAAGCTTAGGATATGCACCCTCTTTGCCAGGTCTCTTTGCAAGTCTTACTTTCTCAAATTTCAGCAATACCCAATCATTCTCTTTAACATCTAATTGCCTTCTATGCTTGTTGGCAGCCTTTTTATGTTTGTCTTGTGACCTTGCAATGGCTGTCCGCACCTGAGCAAAAGCAATATCCAAGTCTCTTACATACTCATCAGCTTTGCAAATATCTCATCCTTTGTGTGAAGAATGGGTGGCAAAACCACCTTACCATAAACAATCTCAAATGGGGCCTTTCTCGTAGATGCATGCACCGTGTCGCTGTATGCAAATTCCACAAGCGGTAAGTACTTCTCCCAAGAAGACTTCTGATCCGCCACATAACATTTCAAGAGATCCAACAGAGCTGAATTTGCAGCCTCACTTTGCCCATCCGTTTGTGGGTGATAAGCTGATGAGAAGGTCAATTTGGTGCCCATATTATCAAATAAGGCTCGCCAAAAGAGACTTGTAGTCCTGGGATCTCTATCGCCCACAATGGACTTCGGCATTCCATGATGTTTGAACACTTGTGCAAGATATATTTTAACCATATGCTCAGCGTTGATGGTCTTTTTGACCGGCAAGAAATGAACTTGCTTGCTAAACCTGTCCACAATTGTCCGAATTGCATCATTACCCTGTTGGGTACGTGGCAAGTCCATAATGAAATCCATTGTAATACTTTCGCATGGCTGCGTGGGAATAGGCAATGGCTGAAGCAAGCTTGGTGCCTTTTGCCTATCAAATTTGACTTTTTGACAGGTGATACATGCACGTACATTATGTCCTTCCGCATACCTGGCCAAAAAGAAATACCGCTCAATCATGTGCGTAGTAGGCATTATGCCTCTATGACCAGCATATGGAGGAGCATGGCACTTATCCAAAACCATTTGCCTCATGTCAGACACCACACATAGGCAATTATCTTTCATGAGATAACCCTCTTTGATCACATATGAGGCATGTGCATGACCAGCCATCAAATCAGCCCAAATAGTGGCAAAATCAGTATCCGTATGATACAAATCACGCATAGTAGACAAGTCCCCATGAGAGGCAACCGAGATAGCTGCTACATACGGCTTTCGTGACAATGCATCGATCGCTACATTTTTCTTTCCCGGGGTGTGCAAGATCTGAAAATGAAACATAGAGAGGAAATTGGCCATCCTCATATGCTTCTCTGACAACTTAGTTTGAGTAAGAAAATACCTCAAACTCTGGTGATCTGTGTTCACAGTGAAATCAGCCCCAAGAAGGTAATGTTTCCATATAGTAAGTGCATGAATTACAGCCAAGAGCTCTTTCTCATAAATGCCAAGAGATAGCTCTGCATCATGCAATCTACGACTCTCATAAGCCACGGCATGTCCCTCTTGATTAAGGACAGTTCCTATGCAATTTCCAGATGCATCACATTCCACACAAAAAGGCTTTTGCAAATCCGGAATGATCAACACTGGACCATGAGTAGTTGCATCTTTCAATTTGAGGAATGCATCTCTCTCTATATTAGTCCATTTGAACACGGCCTTCCTCTTTGTCAAATCATGTAAAGGAGAAGCAATCCATGCAAAGTGCGGAATGAACGTGCGGTAGTAAGAGCATAATCCAAGAAAACTACGGATCTCATGCATCGAACTCAATTCGGGCCAATTCTGAATTGCATCAATCTTTGCAGGATTCATCCGCACCCCATCTTTACACACAATATGCCCAAGATAATGTATCTCTGACAAGAAGAACTCACTCTTCTTTGCATTTATGAAGAGTTTATGCTTATGGAGCTCTTCAAAAACAATGGCCAAATGGCCGGGTTGAGGGGGGGTGAAAGTGATGTTACACCTCTTTCTTTCCATCCATGCATCATGTTTTGGGGTGAATGTAGCCGGGGGCATTTGTAAGACCAAAAGGCATAACAAGACACTCATAAAGCCCAAATGCTGTCCTGAAAGCAGTTTTGTGTACATCCTCAGGCACTACACGCACTTGATGATATCCACTCTTGAGATAAATTTGGCTAAAGCATGCCGATCCATCCAACTTGGGATGTCGTCTATGCGTGGAATCGGAAACCGATTCTTGATGGTAAGCTTATTCAAAGCTCTATAATCCACACACATACGAAAAGATCCATCCTTCTTTTGAACCAAGAGGACGGGTGAACAATATGGGGAAGAGCTTGGCTGAAGCAAATCCTTCTCAAGAAGCTCATTCACTTGCTGCATGATCTCCTCTTTTTGGGATGCACTTACACGATAGGCTGGCCTATTAGGTGGTGAGCTACCCGGCACAAGATCAATGCGATGATCTTCCGATCGTACAGGTGGTAACTCATTTGGTAACTCATCAACAAAACACTCATTGTGCTCTTGCAAAAATTTTAGTCTATCATTACTAAGAGTGTTTACATGTACATTATTTTCCTCAACATGATCTCGTACAAAAATCAAGTACGCAAAAACACTCTTTTTCATTACTTTCTTAATTTGTACATGAGATACAAGGGGAATGGTATCACTGTCTTCACCAGCATCAATTACATGCTCTCGGCCTTTATGCATGAAGGTGATCCTGTTGGTCTTGTAAGCCTTGTATGGATCAATACGTGTATGCCAAGGCTTTCCAAGCAACACATCACAGCCATTCAAAGGCGCCACAAGAAATTCTCATGATCCACATAGCCTTGAATGTGTATGCGCAACTGTCCTCCAGTTCAATACCCAAAGCAGCTGCCATCTGAGTGGATATGAAATTTTCCGATGCACAATCATCAAACATGAACAAAGCGGGCTGATCTTTGAGGTGTCCCCAAGCTTTACATACAACCCTATCTTTGCTATCATGTGAAGTGTTGCCTTGTACATCCGGAACCATATGCACATTAGGCTTTGATGCATTTGCATTATCACGCTTTTTCTTGTTTGGGCATGCCTTTGCAATATGCTCGGTGCTACCACAAGTAAAGCATTTCCCCTCACTCATATATTGCTTTTTCTGCTCCGGAGTGAGACCATAGTCTCTCAGTTTGAAGGGACGCGTCTTGGTAGTGATATTTTGAGCCTTTGGACCATTTTTATCTTGGTTTTGGTCCTTTTTAGGTGGCTATCCATTATTTGCAGGTTTTGGACAGCCCTCTCTTTGCCTTGAAATGAGGGTTTAGCCTTATTGGATCGACTCAATTTGAGTTCCAATTGCTCGATGGCGGTGGCGGCTGCGATTAATTGGTGTAAGGTATGACCAGGATACATTTGTAGTCCCGCTTTGTACACGGGTTGCAATCCCGATTGAAACCTTCTCTTCCTTTTCGCCTCGGTGACATGCATAAATGGAGATACCTCCAAGAGCACTTTCCAAAAATTTTGTACATATGCATTTACCGATTCCCCCTCATTTTGCTTTACCCAATCCCACTTCATTGTTATCTCATTCAATGCATTGGGAGGCAAGAATTGAGCATAGAACCTCTCCTTGAACTCTTCCCATGATCTAACAGGATTCGGTGAGAGCTTCTCCGTGAGCCACCAATGGGCAGCAGTGCCTTTCATGAACATGCTTACATGCCGGATCATGGATTTCGGAGTGAAATCTCATCACTGAAAGCAATATCAAACTGGGCAATAAAAGCAGGTGCCTTTGATGCATCATATTCTCCCTGATATGTGTCAAACTTCACAGATTTGTCTCCGGCTTTGAAGCGAGACTTTGATGCATGTGTGTGCATCTCAACATGTTTTTCCTCATGTTTGTCCATTGGGACAGCCCCTGTGACTGGCATCATTTTTGGACCAAAAGGTGATGCATAAGGCATAGATACATGTGCCTTGTAAGCATAAGGCATGGCTGACCCCTCAACATGCATTGATACATTTTCAGCCATAATGTCTCCCTCACGAGCACACTCGAAGGCATGAGTGGCATGAGAGATACGCGGAATAACTGCACCAACAGAAAATTGCAGCCCATGTTGCATGTGTTGTGCATGCATATTTTCAGCCGGCAATGGCATTTGACTTACATTTTGACCACTGCCATAAACATTGTATCCTTCACGGGCTACATAAGGTATTCCTGCATGGCGTGAAGTCACTGATTGTTCCTCTCCCATAGCATGGAGATTCATCCTCTTAGACATAAGTTCTTGTTCGGGCACTTGTGGGGATTCCAAGACATGTGGGATGGTTGCCTTTTCTGCATAGGCATCCTCGGTGTACGAGCTAAGTATGCACGTGCTGCATCTCTCGGTTGCATGTGCAACTCTTGAGCAATCATTGCCATTGCATGATCCATATAAGATTCAGCTTTCTTGGCCTTCAAACGGTCATGTACCAATGGATCCTCGCGACGGTAGAGATTCAATTCTTCTTCTTGTGCATGGAGAAGAGCTTGCATACGAGTAAGTTCAACCCTCAAGACTATGGACTCTTCTTCTTGCATCTTCTTTTTGCCACGGGACGGCTGTCCCACATATTCATGTTCCTTATTGTGCACCACATGAGTTTGCTCATCCTGTAAAGCATTGGAAGTATGCATTTCATTGTCCCTGCCTCTTGTGTTAGCATCTCCAACATTCATTGTATGGCTGCCCATAATGTTCTAAGTGTAGAGATAGCTAGTGTTCACGGTGATCGTCTCTCACGATAGAAGTGAAAGAGAACCGTATGCTCTGATACCAATGTAACTTGGTTGAACACAATGCTAATCAATACACTTAAATACACTAAGATTTGATGGACACTTGCTCAAAATATAAGAAGTAAATTGTTGAATTGACAAGAGCCGGATTGGCCGACCCCTCTCTCAAATAAAGTATATTGATCTTGGGAGAATCAAGTACATAGTGTCATGGGCATTTCTGGCCAGATTTCCATACCAATGCATATGAATACAGTATTGCAAACAAGTGGTTGTCAATGTAGACTTGCAACCCACACTACCCTTTCAAGTGCCCATGTTCCCTACCATCTGCTCTCTATTGTTCCACCAACACATGGTAGCAACAATCTGCAAGAGAGCACGTAGGACAAGAGAACACTACACAGGGTATGTGATCTTGTAATCTGATTCCTCCCTCCTGCTACTTGCTCCCATATTTAAGCATAAAAGCTTACCAATAGCAAGTAGAGTCGATGACAGCGGAAGTCTTGGCGATGGAAGTCCTTGGAGTGTTGAGATCTTTGATTTGTCGTCTTTCTTTATGCGTCAAAAGTCTTCAAGAGGATGAAGGGAACCTTGGGAAAGCTTCCCCTATGGTTCAACTTGAGAAAGGAGAGCTGAAATTAGGGTTTTCAGCAAAAAGACCAGAAATTACAGCAATAAAGAGAGCTGATTTGCTGAAGTTCAGTCATTGGGAGTGTGTAGGAGAGTGATTAGCATTTGGAAACACTCTTGGAAGCTTGGAAAACACCCTAGCAAGTTGGGTATGGCTATGGAGAGCTTGGAAATGGAGAGAAATGGTGGAAAAACAGAGTTTTCAGCCTCCAAAAATCTTCATGAAGAGAAAACACGAATTTTCTCTTAATAAGTAAGTGAATTGGGGTCCAATCAGGTGAAGGAACATTAGGAGATGCCCATTTATGAGTAAAAGGGGAGGATCAGGTCCTGGACATTGAGTCTTGTCCGTCTCGGGACTTCAGTGAGTGTGAACTTGGAAGCGGTCATAATTTATAAGTGACTTTTGGGCGCCCAAACTTTAATGAAGTGGGAACACACTCACTTATAAATATTGGCTAAGTCCTAAGGGTTATTTGAGCCTAGATTGGGTAATACTTACCACCTGTTCACATGCCACACAACCATGTCAGCAGATAGTTTCACACACACGGTTCATGGACGGGCGTCCCCTAGCCCGGAACTACACATAGGTCATGTAGGCATGAAAACAGCATGCAATTTCATTTGCAGGCAAGCACATAAAGATGCTATGCAATGCAACATTGGTATAGACAATCCCTGTTCATGAGACTATACCAAAATAGACGTGCTCCAGGCAAGTACACGAGGTACCAGACCCAATGGAACACCAATCCACCAAGCATTTCTGGGCATGTATACGGAGGCACAAGTCCCAACGGAAAGCCAAGTCTACAGTATCACATGAGTGGCATCAATCCCCGGCATAAACAACTACCATGGACACCAGTCCAATGTACATACATGATAAGAAAGCACGGGTAGACCAATTGGGTGGCCAAGTGGTGACAGAGAAGATCCTGTTATACTTGTTTGTAAGGGTATAGATCAGAGATGTTTGCTTCAAGATATCCCCGAATTACGATACATACTTTCTCCCTGGGTATGGACACCACCAAGGAGATTATTGCTAGTATCACGGCATGGCATATCTGGAAGACCAGATGCTCAGAGATTCAGGTTTATGAAACTTAGTGTATTAGTAACCTTCTGAGAAGGAGACTACTTTAGAATCAAAGTAAGCTCTTAAAGGAGATGTGGTTGCGAATATCTCGGCTCTTTTCCCAGCTGAGTAGCCACACTGCAGATCTATTTTTGTGAAAACTTCTTCTATCCTGATCAATAAAGCTTTGATCCAATGCGGCAGGTTGTTGAAGGGCTGTGTGGAATGGTCAAGGGGATGAGCGTTGAATGGAGGGAAGGCCAGCAAGGAGGAGAAACAAGCACCTAGAGGGAAAACGGGTGGGATCTGAAAAAACAGGTGAGAGAAGGCGGCAAGGAGGAATCTGGTGGGAGGAGAGAGGTGCACAGGAGCGGGAGATTGCTTCATTCTGCTGACAAGTGCTAGGAGTTTTGCAAGTCTAGATTTACATTTTAAAGAAAAATAACGAAAACTGAATGCATGTTTGGTCTTGTTCGCCAAAAAAGGTTTGCAGAACTCAACCGGCTTGATGTGGGGGAGAAATCTGAGCAGTTAAGATCTCTTAGTTGGCTGACAGCCTTGATTGCTAGCTTCACATTTACATCACCTGTGGAATTCAGCTATGGCTCCGCTCATATTCCAACTGTGAGTTTCTAACAGAGACACCAGTTTCTTCAAACAAAGAGCATAATATGATGTTTCTGTCACAAACCGTTGATGATTTGCAAGCTTTTTATGGTATTATGTCGCTACTTAATTGCTTCTTTCTGGAGATGCAGGCTCGGTTGACAGCTTATGCAATTTTTGCTGCATTGGTAGTAAGCTCCCTTTCTTTCCCATGGGCTTATGCACTTGGTGCTTCTGGTTGTAACGTTTACCCAGCATCTTGTACACATAAGAACAGGAAAAAGTCTAAAATGTACTTGGTATTATTTGGCCCGTCTTTGTAAAGAATAGGCGCAAGCAAAATTTTTTTTTTTGGCTTAGAGACTCTTTGTTAAAAAATATATAAAATAATTTACCTGTTTAGAGACTGCTTCAGATATTTGCAAATACTAAGAAAATTATGTTTAGTAGTTTGCATCACAGATAGATGCCCCACATGATGGTGCGGGGCCTATGAGACCAAAGATTCCTTGGAAATGGCAGTTTGGAATTGTAATGGAACTCTTTGGTCTGACATGGGGGGTTTAACGAGACATACACAGATAGGGATGTTGTCTTTTATATAGAAACTCACCAGTGTGCGGCTCAGAGGGGGTGGCATGCCTATTTAAGCACCATATGTGGCAGATGCTCAAAGTGGTAAGACGGGATGAGGAAGCACACGGTTTATATGGTTGCGACTCACCAGGTCCTGGCATGAGAGTTATACATATTGCAGTATGCTACTTCCCACCAAAAAACTCGAGGTTTGCAATAAGTGAGACGGAAAGTGGGGAGTTCCCATATGCACCTCTATTTGTTGACATTGCAGAGTTCTCCCAGCAAGGGATATACTCTTACTATGCTCGGAGAACATGTAGGCAAGTGCAAATGTATGATTTCCATGATGATGCCATCAGATTGTCAGAGATTGATTTGGCTGAAATGGGATTATAGAGGAGCAACATAGATGAAGGGGCTGTCATAGCTTATGGTAGGCACTTACTGGAGATGGGGGGGATGGATGAACTGGTTATATACAATGGGATGACAAGACGGCCACAGTCAGACAGCCTTACATCCTTCCCACATGCACGGGGGACTAGCACAGTGGACTACCTAATGGGGTTTCCTGCTTTCATACCACAGATCCTGAATTCCACCATCCTACCCCCACCCATTTTGGCCAACCATGCATATCTCTCATTTACAGTCTCTTGCCCCGTTTTGACTCACACACCTACACCTTCCGCCACCACCTATACCCTCATCCTCTTTCGCCCATGAGCTTGATCATGTATACGAGGACCATTTATCCCACTGAATCCCCACCCTAGATGTTGTTAGCAATCATCTCCTGTCTGTACCATATTACTTAGTAGGGAGTGAGGGCCTCTGTTGTGGGTGTGCCCGCTCGGTTAGTAGTCTCCATTTTTCCCATTTTTTCTGTCCTTTCCCAGTTTTGCACCACGTGGGGGGTGTTCTTTTATGTTGTTGGCTGTAGTAGTACTGGCCGACCAGGTGTGGTCCACATTTTTGTGCTGGCCGACTGGATTTTCCCAGTCGTGGGCACCTTTTGTGGGCTGTCGGCCTGTTTTCCACTGGCCGACCTGCTGCCCAAGGTGGTATATATAGCACCTTGTCCCCCCACACTTCATTGTATCATTGTGTATATAGCAGAGTTTATACGGCTTCTCTCTCTCTCTCCACTTCTGCGTTTTCTTTCTCACAGCAGTTGTCTCATTTCCGTTGTGCATTCCGACATGGTATTAGAGCCCTAGGTGGCTTGAAACTTGGAGACAGTGAGAGCTTGAGGGTTTGCTGTTTTTTGGTGTTGATTGGAGAATTTTTGGGCTGTTCGGGACTTGGAGAAACAGGTAGAAGGTGGCCATCATTGCTGGACAACCAACTTGCATAGTGTTTGCAACCTCTTCTTCATTTTTTTCCCACCCACCCTCCCTTCACAAGACCTTGTGAACCCTTGAGATGGCAGATTTGCTTCAGATGACTGAGAAGCATGTGAAGATCCCCACCCTCCCGACATTCTTGGTGGACCGACAGTTGGACGGTACCAATTATGGCATCTAGAAGGTAATGATGGAGTCTGTCCTAGAGGCTTATGATTAGGCTGATTTCATTGTGGTTGGAGTTCCACGGCCAGAGTTGGAGGAGGGTGAGCTTTTACCTTCTACTAGGAAAGAGCGGGAGGCTCAGGCACAGTTGTGGAATCATGTAAATGCGTGTTTGTGTTCTTTCATCTTTCTTAATTGCACACCCCAAGTGATCAATCACATCAAACACATGACGCTAGCCCGAGGGATTTGGCGGCACTTGGCTTCTTTGTATAATAGGGTATCACCCATGAAGCGGATTTCCTTGGAAGTGCAGATGTGAGTGATGAATCCTGCAAAGTCTTCAACGATGCGGGAGCACATCAGCAAACTCCAGGCTCTTCAGCAGGAGGTTCTTCAGGCTGGGAAGGAGATATCTTCAGAGGATATGGCCATCACTTTGCTGTCTCATCTCACCTCTTAGTATTCAGCTTTCTATTCTTCTTTGATCACCACTGGGAGGCTCAGCACCATCACATGGGAGGAGCTTGTGCCGATGGTTTTGGATCAGGAAGAGCGGTTCACAAACCCTCCATAGGGTGGAGGCTCTAACTGGCCAACAGTCGAAAGGCCGCAACAACAACAAGGGCAAAGGGAAGTCTTCTGAGTAGGATCTTGACTCGGATCGTGATGCCTTGAAGGCAGAGCGGACTTGTAACCATTGTGGCAAGAAGGGTCACTATTGGAGGAAATGTCCTCAACGGAGCACCGAGGAAGGTGCAGATTCCTCAGTTTTAACCGTGAAGACTCTAGCTTTTGTGCACTTGGAGATTATGGACTTCGGAGTTTCATCTTCTTCGAGCAGGGAGGCGGTTGGACTCACCGTTGGGGATACTCGGGAGTGGATTCTAGACAGTGGTGCTTCCAGGCAAATGACTCCTTCCTGAGAGTTGTTACAGGATCTTCGCAGGCAAACACGTCACATCCTTATTGGTATGCATCCACTATCCCGATCCTTAGTGAGGGCAGGTTGGAGATCGTTCCCGATGGCAGAGGGGGTAAGCATTCCTCCTAGGTTCTTTATGTCCCATCTCTTGGTTTTCATCTTTTGTTAGTGCATGAGGTTTGCAAGATTGGCATATGGATGGAGTTTGATAAGCATTTTGTTGCTCTTTGGGACAAAGCAATAGGCCAGGTTATTTGGGAAGGCGGAGTGGAGAATGGGATTTATAGACTCTTAGCAGTCTCTCTTACAGGTCCTCAGCTAGGTGATTTGTGGCAGTTTCGTCATGGCCACTTGAATGTGGATATGTTGCGGCAGGCTTTCCGGGATTAGATAGTGGATGGCTTGCCAGATGTTGGCAGCAGGCAGGGAAATTCTAGTTCTTGCGTTCGTCAGTCAGAGGAGCTTTTACAGGTGACCTATGCTTTGATGTCTCGTATCATTTGAGACAAAGAGCCCACTTCTGTTAAGGAAGCTCTTTCCCAAGAGACTTGGAGGAAAGCCATGTAAGTGGAACTTGAAGCCATAGAGAAGAATAACGCTTGGGAATTGGTTCTAAGGCCGTCAAAATGGTCAGTCATTGGTGTCGAGTGGGTCTACAAGACCAAGTAGACGTCTGATGGGTCGATGGACAAGCACAAGGCCAGACTTGTGGCTAAGGGCTATGCTCAACGGCTTGGCATCGACTATGAGGACACCTTTGCACTGACAGTGAGGATGACCATGATTCAGAGAGTTCTTGCCCTTGCCTCTTCTTAGCGTGCCCGGTGTATCAGATGGATGTAAAATCTGCGTTCCTTAATGGTGACTTGCAAGAGGAGGTATATGTTGAGCAACCTCCAGGCTTTGAGGTTCCGGGATCAAAGGTTATGGTTTATAGGTTGCAGAAGGCCTTGTATGGTCTTAAGTAGGCTCCTAGGGCTTGGAATCAAAAGATTGATTCTTCCTTTCTTAGAAAGGGTTTCCAGAGATCAATTGTAGATCCGAACTTGTATCTCTTTCGGGAACGCGGTATGGTCACCTTGATTATCCTTTATGTGGATGATCTTATTCTCACTGGCGGTCATGTGGAGCACATAGTTGTGATGAAGGCTGCCTTGTCAAAGGAGTTTGAGATAACGGATTTTGGCTTACTCCATTTCTTTTTGGGATTGGAGATTTGGCAGACCCTTATGAGCGGAGCACTTTGCACATGGACGCCATGTTTTAGCTCCCATTCTTGCAAGCTTATTTTATATAGCAATATGTGAAGGCTTCCCCCCTTTTTGGATCACCAACACATTGTTCTTATTCATAAAGCGGGGGACCCCACGGATCCCAATAGCTACATAATTATTATGATCGGTCATATTATGGCCAAGATCTATGGGGTGTTGCTTGAGGACATAATCAACTCAGTGGAAGAGTATATGGGTCACAAGGAAGTTGGTCAGGCAGGCTTCAGGCGATATTTCTCGACATTGGACCATATATTCACTCTATGGAGGAAGCACAATCATGATGGAAGCATGTGTATTGTTGCTTTGTCGATTTCCGCAAAGTCCCTCAATCTTGGCTCATTGGACGCTTGCAAGAGCTCCAGCTACCACATGATGTGATTTGGGTTGTGATGTCAATATATGAGGTAGTAACGGGCTGAGTGTGTGCACTTGCTTACCCTACAGGCTTATTGACATATGGATGAAGCATATGGGCCGATGTATAGGTTCTATACGGCTATGGTTGAACCATATGGCTATTTAGTAGGTTCACAGGTGTATGGATCATCCATATTGGATAAAGGACACGTTTATGGTTGTATGTGGATAATCCGGCATCTCCCACGGGGAGAGTAAGGCTCTCAAAGCTTGTATATGATATTTTCTACTTAGGTAATAAAATACTCCGCAAGGGGGGGGGGGGGGGGGGGGGGGGGGGGGGGGCGGTATCGGCCCATTCCGGCCTCTATGTGGTGTTATATGTGCAACTTTTATTGTCCGCTTTGTGGATTGCTTAATGGCTGTGATTAAATGTTGAAATGTTTATTTGTGCTCATGGTCAAGCGATGCACACCCACCCCGGGTGAGTTACATTGATATCAAAGCATATGGCTTTCTCTCATTCTTATGTGAGAACAATCTTATTAAGGTGCATACTATGTCCATTGGTAGGATTATACAAGCAGTACCAAGCATAATGGGAAGTGAACATTATGGTTTCTTGGAGTCCATGAGGAGACGTCTATCTTCTATCTTTGTACTATGGAAGCTGCTTCTCAAGCTCAAAGCAAGCTATAATGGAGTTCTATTTGTCTCATGGCTTCATGATGTTTTCGGCAAAGAAGAAGAGCTAAGTATTCTTTGAGGTTACAAAGCTATTACTTTTTGATTCTTCATGGTTTATGTGTGGTATGTAAAAGACATTAAGAAGTGAAACGCAAGAATGGAAGCCTGCCGTATATAAAAGACATTAAGAAGTGAAACCCAAGAAATGGAAGCGGACTGTTTTGTCTCACCCATTTATTTGGGATATGATTTTGATATTGGTATTATGGAGACTTATTTAGTCTCGCCCATTTATTTGGGACATGGATCACTATCTCCCCATACAGAGGCCACAAGATTCATTGTTCATCTCACCATACATGTGGATTCATGTTGGGATTGTGAGCTCATGTTTTGCATGTTTGAAACTGTTTTCGCATGACTTGTATTTTTGTGTTTGCCTGCTTGACGTGTTACTTACTGAGCGGGGACGCCTGCCATCCAGTGAGTCGTGAAGTTTGCTCTGTCTTCTGACGAGTTTTGTTGCATGTGAACAGGTGGTAAGTATATTGCACATGTTGGTTTGATATCTTATTTCTAACCTTTTGTTTTATAAGGTTGTATGTTCACATACACTTAAAAGTGGGCACCCACTTTGGGCACCCACTTAGGGGCCAAGGTGGGGAGCCACCACACTTGACTTGTGTGTGTGTGGGGGTGGGTGCATGGTCACCTACCCACACCACCATAGAGCTGGCCGCCCACATGCAAACATGGGGAGCCAGCCAACTCTAGTCGTGCAACTCCCTCTCCAACCTTTAAAAAAAGAGAGCCACCACCTCCATCGTAGAAATCCCGGCGTTCATCTCCTTGGTTTTTCAGGGTGCGCCAACCTCATCCCCGCAGCTGAAGGCGGCGCCCTTTGTCCAGCAGGCTGACGGCTGCCTGTGCACTTCATCTATAGCAGCTGTGTGATCAACTTCGCAGGGCTGTCTTCTCTGCTCTACAGGCGACCATACAGGTTGCGCATGTCCATTGCAGGCATCCCCTCTTCTTTCAGCAGCCAGGCGGCTGTGGCTGTGCGCCTCCAGACAGGCAGCCAAACAGGCTGCGCTGCCTACCTCAGCAGGCGGTTGTGCGCCTGTTCCCCAGACAGCAGCGCTCTGCCCTCAGGCGGCTGCACTACAGATAGCTTCGCAGCCTACCACAGCAGCCGGGTGTGTGTCCATCACCAGCAGGCTGTGTGTGTTCTTCTCCAACAAGCTGTGCTCTGCAGCCACCACTAGCAGGCTGCGCTCCAGCTCCAGCAGGTGGCTGTTGACTGTGCGCTTCATCCCTTTTGCTGGCGGCTTCTCTTCAAAGTGGCGGCTACTACTCTTCTTCCTTCTCCACAAGGTGGTGGCTGTGACCTGCACAGCGGGTGGTAGTTTCTCCATTACAGGCGGGTGTGCCTCCTTTTCATAGGCGGCATCTCCTTTCTTCAGGAGGTTATACTTTTTCCCAAAACAACTACTCCACTCGACTTGCTGCTGCGCCCTGGTGCTCCTCTCAAGTAACTGCACACAGATACCTTGGGTATTAGTCTTCCATCTGCCATCCACAAGTAAGTGAATTTTCAGATTTAAGTAGAGTACTTTGTGATAAATCTGATAAGGGATTCTCTCCACGGCAACACCCGTTCGGTGCCGGGTAGTCCAAGCTCTTGGAGAACCACGGTCCAAAGGTGCTGAGATCGGGAGAGCCAGGCGTTAGTACGAGAGCGCCTGTTTGTGCGTGGTCTTGGAACACCAGTGGGGCGCTCTCCGCGGAGTCCAGTGAAGGCACTGGACCGTAGAGACTGGACCACGCTAGTGGTCGTTCTACTTCGAACATCTACTTCGAGCCTTTTGTTTGGTACTGTATTCATTTGTACATGGACATCATCTGGTTCTTTGAACCCATGGAGCATTGTATTTGTTAAATACTCCCAATAAATATATCATATATTGAGGGGGGGTCGGCCCGTTCCGGCCCCAGTGCTGGTGTCCATCTATTTCATTCCATTTCATTTCAATTTCAAGTTGTTATTAAGTTGTCCATTTCGAATTGTGATATTAAGTTGTGCTATTACGCGTGTGGGTGTCCAACGGAGTCTTTCCCACTTGACGGGATCGGTTTCACGTTGCCTTTGGGATTGCCCGAAGGCTTAGCAGGTTTGGCAGAAGATTCTTTGCATCTTCACTATGGACTGGGCTCCCCCCCACACACTTACTTGGAGAGGGGCGACTAGGAAGCTGGGATGCAGAGGCTGGTAGATGGAGGAGGCTGGAGACGAGGGCGGTAGGCGCGAGCCCAAGGGGCGGTCAGGTGGAGAGGTGGCGGGCACGATGGAGAGCAACAAGGGTAAAGGTTGGTGGCGCTGAGACTACGCAGGGAGGGGGGGTGACAAGGTGATGGCAGATCCAACCGACCAGCATATGGGTTTGCCTATATAAGCAATATTCAGTCTTTGCATCAATCATCTAACATATTCTACAAGAGCCACGGTTCAAGGGCATAGACAGCCAAGAAGAGCCAAGGGCAAGGTGGAAGGTGAAGATCAAGGGTCATCTTCAGCCATCTCAGCTAAGTGAAGGTCTCCGAGTCAATCAGTCCTGGTTATTTACAGCCAGCAGTTTGTCATTCTACTCATTCAATAAAGCAAATACACCATGCGTGGTGGGGGTATTTGTTGGGACCCAACACTGTGTATTGTCTCTCTTCTCTCTCTGCATTCTTTTTCTCATTACATTGTGCTATACATCATCAAGAACGAAAATGGCTGAAAGTTATTTATCAAAGTATAATCCGTCTGTAAGCTTCTGCATGTTACAGTGGTATCAGAGCTTTGCCTTTTGGTGAAGAAATTCAGCAAAGAAATTAAAAAAAAGAAGAAAAATCACTTGTGTGATTTGTTTATAGACGTTGGAAGCACTCCCCATTCCTGTGTCTCCTGTCCTTCAAAGGAAGGTTGGTTTTCAGCCTCTAGAACACGACCGCAAACGTCACCCACACACAGTGGATGGTTTGTTTTACGACAAGGAAGAACCTTGACCACTCCCATTATGGCAACCTCCGATGAGGAGAGAGAACAACAGGTCTAAAAAGAGACTGTCACTTCTACAACAACGGCATTAGGCAACATTGCTCTCATTGGGGACCAAATGCAATTGATGTTCCACAATTTAATGAATCTCATGAAGCAATACGAAGATCAATTGCTTGAGGAGAAAGTTATGGTCCAGGCCCTAGAAAAGTGATTACCTCTTCTAGCCTCTTCTTCCCCCATTCCTTCTTACCCTCTCTCGCCAACCTCTTCTTCCCCTATTCCTCTTTCCCTCCTCTTGCCAGTTCTCACCCAAATCCCTACCCCAACTTCTATCTCAACGAACTCCACTGAGGGGTTAACACAACAGGGTCTGTTCTCCACTTATAAGAGACCTTAGCCTAAGAGTCTAAATTTTCAGAACTTTCTGGATTATGGTCCAATTAAGGTTCCTATGGGCCAATAGGATTAATCCAAGTGTTGGGATAAGATGAATCCAAAGAATAAAAGAAAATATCCAAAAATGAGTAAATGCTCACAACGATGAAGAGTTGACTGAGTATAAGGTTTATTAGTTAAAAATTAAGAGATATTACTAAAAAAATGAGATATTTTGGAGAAATGATGAATTTTTGACACCTTGGTAAGGAGGGGGAGACTCTTGAGGTAGGTGCCTAATTCACACATGTGGATGAGTTTTTAATTAAAAAAATTGTGATATTTTTATCTTTCCTCTCTCTTGGATCAAACCAAATAAAAAAGGGAGTCAAACTGGTCCAAATCTTGTCCAAATTCAGCCAAACTGAAGCTGAAAAATTCTAGAACTTAGTTGGACTCAGTTAGTGGCCTCCCTCACCTATAAATAGACCCTTATTCTTTTGTATTCTCATCTGTGAACTATACCATGCCAGTATTACATTAAAATACTCATATTTTCTATTATCTCTTAAAAATCCTCTACTTTTGGAGAGATTGGAGCTTCTCTCTCTCTTTAACAATCCTTGGAGTTTTCTTCTCAAGATACTAAATCAATTGATTAGTTGGGAGCTTCCTTCTAAGATAAAGAAGCAAGCTAAATCAAGAGGTAAGAAGTAATTTCATGGTTTTCATTAATATTCTCAAAAGATTTCACTTCTAAACCCCTCTCAAGCTTGAGAAGTTTCAAATTAATTGTTTTCAATGCAAATCAAGCTTTCTATAAGAATTCTAATGATTAATCATAAAAAAGTTAATCTTTATGCTTAATTAGAATGCTTTTTAAGTATATATATCTCTCTCTCTCTCCAAAAGAATAGTCATTCTTATGACTAATTCTTAAGCAAATGAATGCTTCTCATTGATAAGTTCTTAATTCAAAATCAATCCCTAAGCTTGTTAAGCTAGAGGTTAAGAAAATGGTTTTTTATGTTTTTATACAAATAAAATTATGGTAAACTTATGATTTAATTTCATAAATTGGGTTTAAGTCTAAGGATAGTTATTCTATCATAATTGTATTACAAAGTCTTATTCTTTCTAAAAATATTAAAAATTATCAGTAATAGCAGCGAAGCTATAGCAAAATTTTTAGAAATTAATACATAACTCATTTTTATGCATAATATGAAAAGAGGACTTTCTACCATATTCTAGGATTGAATATCCTATGCTAAAAGAAAAATTTTCATCAAATTCATGCGAAACTAATTTTTAGTATTTATGAATAAATAATTAAATTAAGAAAAGAGAAATTTTTGGTATTTTTATTCTTATGCAAAAAGAGAAATTCCTATGATAATGGAGATCCATGTAATTAAATGAAAAAAGAGAAATTTTGGTATATCAAAGTAATGAATATTTAATTTAAAGATATATTTTAGATAAATTTATTTTATGTATGAGAAAATTTAAATGATAAAAGAGGAATTCTTATGACATTTGAAATTTAATCATTTAAATGGTAAAAGTAAAATTCTTGGTATATTTGAATTAATGGATAATTTTATTTGAATTTAAAGATAAATTTTAGATAAATTTATTTTATATATGAGAAAATTTAAATGATAAAAGAGAAATTTTCATGACATTTGAAATTCAAGCATTTAAATGGTAAAAGTGAAATTCTTAATATATTTGAAATAATGGATGTTTTTATTAAAGAAAAGAAGAATTTTAGATAAATTTATTTTATGATAAAAGAAGAATTTCCATGACATTTAGAATTCAATCAATTAAATACAAAAAGAAAAATTTTCATGATATTTGAGATTCAATAAATTAAATAGAAAAAGATGAATTTTTAGTATAATTCAAATTATGAGTATTTATCAAAAGTGAAATTTTGAGCATTATTGGGAAATATGGGTAGAATTGATTTTTGTAAATCCCCATTAATCTTTTACTGAAAAAAAGAATATTGAATATATTTCACTTGAGAAATTTGAGAAAGAATATGAAAATATCCATCGAGAAAAAGTATCTTTAACTAGGCCAAGCAGTTGACAGAAATTTAGAAAAAGTCTCATCGGTATCGAAAGTAGAAAATGTTACTAAATGTGAATACGATGTGAATAAGATGAGAATACGATGTGAATGTAATGTGATAGGATGTGAGTGGATGTAAGTGATGTAAATGGATGTGGATGTGGACATGGATGTGAAGAGATGTGGATGGGATGTGATGTGATGTAAATGGATGTGGATGTAGATGTGAAGAGATGTGGATGGGATGTGATGTGATATAAATGGATGTGGATGTGATGAGATGTGGAATGGATGGGATGTGATGTGATGTAAATGGATGTGGATGTGGATGTGAAGAGATGTGATGTGATGTGAATCGAGATAGATGTGAATGGATGTGAATGTGATGTGATGTAAATAGATGTGATGTGAATGGATGTGATGTGATGTAAATGGATGTGATGTGAATGGATGTGATGTAAATGGATGTGACGTGATGTGATGTGAATCGGGATAGATGTGAATGAATGAAATGTGATGTGATGTGAATCGGGATAGATGTGAATGGATGTGAATTTGATATGATGTGAATGGATGTGATGTGAATCAATGAATGAGATGTGATGTGATGTGAATCGGGATAGATGTGAATGGATATGAATGTGATGTGATGTGAATGGATGTGATGTGAAATGGATGTGATGTGAATCGGGATAGATGTGAATGAATGTGATGTGATATGATGTGAATCGGGATAGATGTGAATGAATGTGATGTGATGTGATGTGATGTGATGTTAATCAGGATAGATGTGAATGGATGAGATGCAATGTGAATGGATGTGATGTGATGTGATATGGATATGGGTTGATATGAATGGATGAGATGTGATGAGGATAGATGTAATGAGATGTAATATAATGTGATTAGATGAGAATGGATAAAGGACGATGGGAATACAGATGATTGGATGTGGATTAAGCAATGTGAATTGATGTAGAAGAATGTGGAATAACGAGAAATGATGTGAAGCAATGTGGAAAGATGAGATTTCGTTAGAAATTGTATTTATGACCTGTTTTTAAATGACTGTTTTATGTCAAGAATGCAGGGGAAGCATTTGACCATCTTGTGAATGAGGTCGTGGAGACCTAAGTGATAAAGTTGCAACGGCTGACGGAGAGTTAATGGAGGACGTCTCGCGTAGCAAGGTCGACCGAGGTCTTAACCAGCCTCGGTTCAATTTAAATGGTGAGCTTCCAGTACGGTGGATGAGGAACTAAGGAAGCGGTCTATGAGTGAAGCGCTGGTGACCTGCGAAGGATTCCAGAGGGTGCTGACCATATGGTGCTCGGGCTCTGGGTCGTCGAAGATACCCGCGCGTACGTCGAGGAAGAAAATGAATCAAGGAGTTAGAGTTGTTTTCTGAACCCGGGTATGGATCTGGTTGATTGACCTTGCTGATCCTCAACGGATGAGTCCATGGCTTTTTTATATGGATCTGTTGGTTGATCTTAATGATCTTCAACGGAGAGTCCATCTGGATTTTTATAAGTGAATATATTTCCGGGTACTAAAAGCTAGGAACTATTGAAAAGGTCCCTGAGTGGACAGGTGGTGAGCGTTCTGGTTGCCAATGATGCCATGGGTACATCGATGAAGGAATGATTGGAAATTAGAATTCAACCTGGATATTTTGGAGGATTATGATCAGTGATACTATGGTTTCATTAAAAGATTTTTTTAAAGACAGCTGAATCTGTGAAACACGTAATTTCATATTGGGTGTGTAACTGGTGTGACTATCTTGAAGTTTGCTTGAAGCTCCGGCTAGGGAGCTTGGGAACTCTTTTCCTTGATACCCGAGATAAAACATAACCAAATTCCTAAATGGATCCTATCACTACAGTGGTTGGGCAGTTGCCTAACCCATGGATTAGATGGGGTTAGGCTGGACTGATGGATCCCTAAAATGAGACTCAATTCTGTTATGTTACGATAGATAAAGTAAATCCTGGATAGTCTTTGTTCTATAGAAAAGAATCAATGGCTGTGCTTCTTGACGAGGAAAAAAGTGTTGGTCTCTATGATCCAAGTGCAAGTCTCTTCCTTGATCTGACCATGTGACTTATCGGTTCGGTCGGATCAGTTTGGTTAGTTAAGGCTCTTGACTATGTTAGAATAAAAATATCCTGGAGGAATCGCTCGTGCTTTCTGGGCGAGGGAAGTTTTTTCGGGTTCGGTTTTGGAAGAACCGAGGGATTAGTCTCTTGTCCGGATATCCGTGGGCGAGGCCCGGAGTGAGAGGCTCTGCCCTGCGTAAGAAGTGCTACTTCTGCTGCTAGCACCCCTGAATTCATTGCGCGGAGGGGGCCGGGATCTTTCACTTCTCCTATGAGCGGATGGGGAGACGAAGATCTTGCATCCGAGTTCTTTGGGCGGCCAAAGAAACTACTCATCGCCTCAGCAACAAAGAGGAAGAGGAAGAGGGTGAGTGGGCACTCGTGATGGACTGATCTGGTAATTGGGAACCTGATCCCTTTGGCTCCCTGAATGAGGACCTGACTATGGGTGGCGGAATAAAGCGTTGGGACTCCCCGGATCCATCAGGCCAGGACTCCCATCCGAAGCATCATGCCCTCGAGGACAGCCCAATCCACGTTGTCGTAGGCTTTCTCAAAGTCCAAGAGAGACACTGCCGAATCATCCTGGTGAAAGTGAAGATGTTATCAAAGAAGCTCCTATCCTGGATGAAGCATGTCTATACACTGGGAATCAGATTTGGGAGGTGAGGCTGCAAGCGGCTGATGGCTTTGGTGAGGATTTTGTAGGTGTTGCAAAGGAGGGTGATGGGGTGCCACTATTGTTGTATCTCCAAACAGTCACACCACCCTCCTTGGGAATCAAATGGACGAGCCCCTCTGAAAGCCCCCTCCAAATGATTATGATCTCATTGAAGGCGGCTCAGAGCCGTCCTGCATCATGTCTCAGTGACGAAGGAAGAGGGAAACCGGGAGTCTGTCCGCTCCAGAGCACTTGCCGTAAGGCAGAGCTTGGAGGGTGTCACTCAGTTCCTCTCTCCAGAAGGGGGATCTCAAAAATCTCTGCAATCCAAGGGAGATCACCTCTCATGTGTGCTACCACACACTCTCTCAGGCTGCCTCGATCTGGGGTGTGAGGGGACCCGTCGAGAGGAACCCTCTGTAGAAATCTGTGGCAATAGCCTACCTAAGGAGGATTTGATCAATGGTGCATCTGAACTCCTCAGCCTGCAGACCCCGTCTCAGCGTTGGGGGGCTTGTAATCTTGAAGAAATCCCGTGTGACCTTCTCGCGTGCCTGTGTCCAAAAGGATGCACGGACGTGGTGCCTGAACTCCACCCTCCTCTCCTCTATCAAGCATATCCATGTGTGCTGACTCCAGCCACAGGCTGTCTGGGGTTTGCTCCTGCAGTCTCTAGAGGCAGGCAAGGCTCTTGCACAGGTTCCTCTCCTACTAAGCAATGAGTCTATCCTGGGCTGCTCTCTGTAAGAACGATTGTCACATGCATCCGTACTTGGATGCCACGTTGACGTATCCACACAGTAGGTGCAAGTCTTAGAGTGGTAACAGGCCCTTTGTGAGCCCTTGTCCAAGACAAATCAGTCAGTCTTATGGCAGCCCATGGCCCATCAGAGGGCCAGCCGAAGAGCCACCAAGATCCCATGGGTATGGGGGCTAGCCATAGACCAGCTCTATGGAGCCCAGTTGGCCCAGCAACAAGGGCTGCCCAGCAGCACGCATGTGAAAGTGCACACGTGTGAAAGCAATGGCTTCTATGCGTATTTTCCATAGTCATGAGTAGGCAGTGTGGGGGGGCAGGGGGTGCGGGGGGTCTCCAGCTCATGCACGAAAAGCCTTTTGTCCTCCAGCTTCGTCTGACTGCCTTGGGTAAAATACCTCCCTTTAATTCTAGCTGTTTACTGTCCTAAAAGGTGCCTAAACATAGCCTAAAATTGGAGATTAAGCATGTCCGCATGCTGTGCATGTGACACATGGCCCTCTTCCAGCCGAGGCGGCCTATGACAGTTCCTGGCACCTATAGCTCTTGGAGAGCCAATCTCTGACTCTCGTCCAGAGGGATCCAGGCAAGTGGGAGTGGTAGGACCCCTTGAGTCCGGAGAGCCCGACCACCCCCCTTTTTTTATTACCAGGAGAGGATGGGTTGTAGGATCCAGATTCATGAGATTGACGGCACCATGGCAACGGAAGAATACTGGGCATCCCAGGGCATCTCTTCCCGCTTCCTCGGAGATTTTTGGAAGCGTCTTTGGAACAGTTATCGACCTAGGATGGTCACACTCTTTCTCTGGCAGTTGGCCCACCGCATCCTTGCTGTCTTTACTTGGTTGGCCGGCACAGTGTGTGCGATGCAGCCACCTCATGGAGTCATAGCAGCAGTCCTGTTGGGACTCTCCCAAAGTGCAACAGGTTTGGCAGAGGATGCCGGCCTATACACATCGTTGTGGTCTGCGCTGCGTACTATCACTTTGGGGGCAGTATTGTATGTGAGTGAGGCTGGCCCCACTCTTTTCAACGAGGAGGAAACTAGTGGGTAGGCTCTCTGACTCTCTCACTACGGGATTGATACAGTTCCCTCTCCGAGTCCCGACAGATCGACAGAGCCCTAGTCTCCGGGCACCAGTTGAGATGGGATATCATTAGCAACATAGCTGCATGGTGCCCGTTGTAGCAAGGCCATTGAGGGTCCTCTCTCCCCTCCAACTGAGTCCATCCCATTCCATTTAGACTGACATCATTCATACCCTCCATGGTCAGTGGGGTTGCTTCAGGGTGGGTCAGATTGCATGAGAAGATTACGAGAGGCCTTCTTGCGCACATGGTACACGGGTCCCTTTCTCACTGATCGGGCAGATAAGATTACTTGGCTTTACAGGCCACCGGTTTGGCTCCCCCCCCTCCCCCCTTCCCCTTGTATGAGGTAGTTTCCCTTTGAGAGCAGCCAGCCATGGAGGGAAACACCCCTCCCAAGTTTGTTCTTTGCCTCCTTTGAGAGTTCTGAGCATGTACATATAGCCCTCAGGCTGCAATTTTTTAACTAATAGAAGGATCTCTTTCATGGACAAATGCATGATAGATATATTCTTGATGTATTACTATGGTCTCATAGACCCTTGTGGTCTATTGTAAGACATCAGGTTGGTTAGGCTGCCAACAAAGAGATCCCGGGCTTCAGTCCTATTCCTTGCATTTCGGTGCCATCGTAAGGATCATGTGGTGTATTACTATGGTCTCATAGACCCTTGTGGTCTATTGTAAGACATCAGCTTGGTTAGGCTGCTGACCAAGAGATCCCGGGCTTAAGTCCTATTCCTTGCATTTCGGTGCCATTGTAAGCATCATGTGGTGCATTCGCTTGGCTATGGCATTAAAAGAATCATCCTTATCTCTCGGGTGTAGTTAACTCATGGATCACATGTAACATCTTTGCGGTCTCATAGACCCTTCGGGTCTTTCGTACACATTAATAGCTTTGTTTTGTTTCTATTTTATTTTCCGTTACATGATGAGATATGCCGTGGACATTTGTATCACGTTGGTCTCATAGGCCCATTGGGTCTTTAGTAGATGCTTACTATATCTTCTTTCTTTCTCATGTAGTGCATTCACTTTGCTATGGCATTAAAAGAATCATCCTCATCTCTCTATTGTTCAGTTTACTCATTTGACATCTTTGCGGTCTCATAGACCCTTTGGGTCTTTCATATGTTCTCTCTCTCTCTCTCTCTAACCAACAAAGGCAGGCCCCTTATAGAGAAATTTTTCTCTTGTTTAATAAGGTTGATTTGAGTTCTTGTCCTCTATGCAGCCATCTTTGATGACAATATCCAGCATCCTATGCATGTATCTACTTGGAAGTATCCTTAAGATGGGGAAATGGTTTGTAGCTGAGCTTCCTGAAGAAGAGTTCATGGCGGAATGCCGTGAATATGCTGAAACGGTTGGGGTGAAAGGAGCCCCGCCGGAGCCACGTCGAACATTTGAACGCTTCTGGGACTGCAGGTTTTCTCTTAACCCAAGTTATCTTAGATTTCAACTGATTATTTCCTTTTACAGTGGTGCTTTTCCTCAAGAGGCTTTTCTCTTTTGCAATTGAGTAGACATGCATGCATGTTTGTCTTGCGAGCTAGCTGAAATGATAAATATTGTTACTGCCATCTCAACTGCTGGATAATTACGTGTCTTCTAGTGGGCTGTAACCATTACCTGGTCACTATCATTATTGTTGCGTGTTACCTTCACCTTGGGAGAAGTGATAGAACTTGGCATGGCAGTTCATGTTTGAAGTTGACCACTAGGTGGAGACATCTTTATATGTGTCTTCTCTTGGGCGTGCTGATGAAATGAATGGGGATACCATAGCATGCAGTCTACGAGCGAGACCTGCCAATGCCAAAGAGGAGAGGTCTTAACTGGCCAGCTTCTTTTTATAACCTCTTGTGACAGTGTTGGTGGCTAGGATGGTAGCTCTGACAGGAGTTTTGGAGGATGTTGCCAACTGAGACCAGAAGTCGGAGACAAGTCTCAGACAAACACGTAGAGACAGGAAACCTGAGGATGTTCCCAACTGAGACCAGAAGTCGGAGACAAGTCTCAGACAAACACGTAGAGACAGGAAACCATGATCATACGAAGGTATAGAGATGCACTATGTCGGAGTCTTCACTGAGAGACTCCTATTGCAGAGAGGAGCAGATGCTACAGGGATATTTATAGGTCTTCTCTCACAATGCCAAGTACCTATGTAGCATGCCACCCTTATATCTAGCTTTTATAGTCCATTTTGACCTTCTTTTGTCAGTTAGTTGTTTAAAATTTGTACATGTTTTATGTTGGTCTCATAGACCTTTGTGGTACTCTACATACAAGGATACACAGTTGTCATTTGTACTTGCTGGACTTGCATAGTACACATACCCTTTTCTCTCATGGTGTTTGTTTTTCTCTTTCCATCTTCGGACTTTTAGTTTATTCATGGCACATTTGTACTACTTCTTGGTATCATAGACCCTGTGGGCCTTTTATAGACATTAAAACGCCTCTCTCTCTCTCTCTCTCTCTCTCTCTCTCTCTCTCAGCACATGCCAGAGTGACGCGGGGATATGCAGCCTTGAGCTTACTTGAGCGGCAGTGCTTCCAAGCACATTTCCAGGAGCCCAGGACGAAGGGCTGGCTTTTTGACACCCTCGTCACACCAGCCTTGATGTATGGAGCAGCTTTTTGGGGGCCAGATTTATCCGATGAGGATTGGCAGCGAGTTGAGAGGCCCCAGGTCATGATGTTCTCCCATATGATCTGCAGCAAACCATCAGTCCCACACCAGATTATCCAGGCAGAGTTTGCTGCAGCCCCAATGGTAGTGGAGGCACTCTTCCAGACAGTCACATACCTCCATCGCATTAGTCACATGGATCCCCACAGGTACCCGAGGCTTGCCCTGGAGTCCTCTGGACAGCGAGCACTTGAGGGGCACTCTGGAGTATGGTATGCACTAGTTTCCACTTGGTTCTCAGTAAATGGGCCGCCCACCCCCCCTTCAGTACAGTTTGGACTCCCCTTTTCTCTGGCTGTCTCACGAGGATACCAACCGGGTTATCCTGTCAGATCTTCTTAGCCTCTACACACAGTGCACATGGATCACACCTCCGGAGCTCCCCACGAAGATGCACTTCTACAGAGATCACTTCCTCACACTCACTAAGGATGGATTCATCCAGCAGCCAGGCTACTTGAGTGTTCACATGTCCCATGCCATACGGATTGTGATTGGCCAGATACGGGTTTCATCCCACCACCTCAGAGTGGAGACAGGTAGAGATGAGCGCATCTTCAGAGCCGGGAAGCTCATACGGAGACCTAGAGAGGAGAGGATCTACCGACTATGCACACAGAGGTTGAGACGGAGGAGCATTACATATGCCGGTGCCCAGTATACTATGAGATCTGCGGGAGGTTTCACTGTCTATTTCGTGAGGGATTCGGTCCACTCTCCAGGATCATTGACTTCCAGGACCAGCGTTGCCTGGGCCTCTTCTTGCTTGAGCTTCGCAGACACAGGGACACCTTCTTGAGAGAGCCTTAGCCCGAGCCACCCTGCCCCCTCCCTCGCCAGCCAACCGCCAAAGCCATGCCAATGATAAAGAGGAATCATTTTTATGCCAAAGTTTCATGACAAGGCAATCATGGCAATACTTGTTGTACCAAACATGAGAAGATTGAGATTCTCAAACAGTCAAAAGCACTTAAAAGGCACCAAGATATGGATTGTAGAACAACTGACTCCAATCCAACTCAACCAGAAGCTTGTAGAATTAGCCAAAGTTTGAGCAGCTTGCAATGAAGGAAAGTGGAATAGTCTACTGCAAGGGCAGAGCTATCATTGAAGATTTTCACACATCCAAACCCAATTCCGACTTTGAGTTGAAATGAATGTATTTGAAGCGTGGCATCGTATCTTTATAAGATGATTAGTAGGACTTTTGTTTGTTTTTCTTTCATTGGACCAAATATATGGTTTAAGATCTTCATGGTCTTCATAATGTGTATTTGGTCCTAGAGGCAGGTAAATGTGCACCCCTAGTGAGGTGGAGGATGAGAAGCACTATTTGTTCACATGCCCACCCCACTATGAGATCCGTGGGAGATTTTATTCTCTCTTTCGAGATGGATTCTGTTACGACCCTTACACGTGGAAACACGTGGGATGCGTACACACCAATACGCGGGATTTACATGCTAGTAATGCGTGGGACACGCCCGCGTTGCATGGGAAATCCAATGGCGGCGTACTATTGCACATCATCGCTTATAATAATAAATGTGAGTGGGTAATGTTCGTGGGTGACGGTTGTAGGCCAAAGACCTAGTGATGTGTAGCATGGGGGTACCAGCGGGGACACAGGGGGCACGTGAGTATGGTGTGTGGCCGGTAAGGTACACATTGGATACCTGGGGTCACTGGTATATATAATGGTTCGGTGGTTAAACATGGTTGCTAAGTTAGGTTTGTTTTAGCTAATTCTTGAGTTCTTCTTCTCCTCTCTCACGTTTTTGCATGAAGCTAGTTTTTCACAGAGCTAGGTTGCCTTTCATGGAGGCCTGTCATTTGGTATCAGAGCTTAGGCTTTTATTCTTGGCTATGGGGGAAGCCTAGCTGTAGGTCTCAGCAAGCTTGAGCGTGGAGATCAAAGATTTGCCAACATGTTTCGTTGATGCAGCCATCCATCCATTTCTTTTTTCTACCGCCTGCAGTTGTTGTGGCTAAGCCATAAGCACCTTTGTGTGGTGCTAGTGATTTCTTACACAACTAGCGAAGCTCTTTCTCCCAACTCTACTGCAACGCACAGCACGCGCCGTCGTCGTCGTCGTCAACAGCATTGGGAAAAAAATGCCCATGTCTTTTTTACACAATGCTTATTACAAAAAAGAAAGAAAGCCCTACTCTAAGGTTTCAAGAGAAGGTTCATACACAGTGCATCTCGGCTCTTTTCGGTGGTTTGTTTCTTGTTGCACCTGACACGATTCACGCAGCTGTAACTCTACACGGCTTCAATCTTCATCGGCTTTGACATTCATATGACTAGGGGGCTCACTTATCTCTTCTCTTTTTATTTTCCATCGTTTGGTGCTTCTTGCATATTATTGATTAAAAATGAAATCCTATCACTCTGCCCCAAAATCATCGGAGTCTGTCCCTCTTTGCCAACAAATGCATGATTTGCGGGAGCAAATGAAT
Organism: Cibotium barometz; assembly: GCF_041138505.1. Lineage (NCBI taxonomy): Eukaryota > Viridiplantae > Streptophyta > Polypodiopsida > Cyatheales > Cibotiaceae > Cibotium > Cibotium barometz. The sequence goes on from NC_141060.1 coordinate 27,741,652, forward strand.
TTATTTATGAATGATATCCGCACTATGATAACACCTCTAGTACCTCAGCCGACTTCGGATATCCATCACTTTGGTAATGAGGGTACATTGGAAAAGGGATTAAAGCCAAAACTTGCATTAAAGGATTTGAAACCACCAAAGTACACTGGCACTTTACCTTCTCGCACAATTGAAGTAGTAGATCAATGACTTTCTAAGTGGGAACAATGCTTTACTTTATGTGATATCACAGATGAGCACATAAGAATCCAACATGTTGCGTATAATTTACAGGATGTGGCTCATCGTTGGTGGAGGAAAATTCAAAAGGATAGAGCAATTTCCAATACTTGGGAGGAATTTAAGGATATGTTTATTTAGAATTTTATGCCACCAGATGAGCAGAGTAGAGCCCTTGACACTTGGTTTTTTTTCTCTCAAAAGAATCTTACAGTTCAGGAGTATGTTGACAAGTATCAAGAGGTGCTTATGAAAATTCTATAAATTTTACCAGATTTCTTAGAAGTTTATAAATTCGCCTTGGAGTTAAATGATAAACTTTGACCATTAGTTCGCCGTGAGAAGTGTCAAACTCTATCCAAAGCTATAGAAATGCCTTTGTTTATGAAGATGGTTGAAAGTCAAGTATCAAAGTCTCATTTTATGCGACCTACTTAAGAAAAAAGAGGTACACTAGTGGGCAAAAGAGAAAGACATCTATGTCTAGTGTACATTCTGTTATAAAGACTCTTGCAGGAGTTAAGAGAAAGGTGTCAATGAAGAATGACTGCAGATCTTCTCTCACTCCAGAACAGTTTGAGAAAGCAAAGAATGAAGGCTTATCTATGCTTGTATGGGGGAGCATCAAAGGCGTGATTGTCCATTGAAGAAGTAGCGTATAGCTGCAAATGTGACCACTAAGCCTATAGATTCAGATCACGGGGATGATCTCGAGGAAGATTTATTGGATGATACTCCAGAGCAGACACCCCAACATTCTACTACGATACTTTCAATGTCAATTGAGAAACGGATACCCACGGCCACAAATACAGTCTTATCTTCTCAAGCTAGTCGTAGTTACCAGTTTTCGGTTATAGAACTTATTGTCATGAAGGGTTCAATGGAAGGGAAACTAGTGAAGGTACTTTTCGATACAGGCTCTAGTCATAATGTGGTTAGTTCTCAACTTGTCAAGAAGTTAAAGTTGAAGACTCAACCATTGCCATATCAGTAACAGTTGAGCTAGCAGATGGCAAAGGAATAGAGGTTTGGGAGACCAACAGGTTGTAGGCCTTGGTCTCACCATTCAATCCTACTTTGAGGAGCTCTAACTTTGATATTACTTGACTAGCACATTTTGATGTTGTGCTAGGGAAAGAATGGCATGCACAGAAAAAGCCTCTCATTGACTTCGCAACGCATGCCTATCAATTTATGCATGAGGGGTGGATACATCACATTAAAGGTGAGCTAGATCTACCCAAAAATGCATTAATTACTGCTACACAAATGCTTAAAATATCTTGTCTCTCTTTTTAGGTTGGGTTCAAAAAGTTACTAGTACTGTAGACACGCATGAAAGTGGAACTCCAACTTGTAATGCCACAAAATCTTAACAAGAGAAAATTCTGAAGGAAGAAGGAATTTTTTGATGTTTTCAAATCTGACCTGTCCTCTTCTTTGCCTCCGTGCAGAAATGTGGAGCATCGAATAGAGCTTGTGCTCGGCGTAATTGCGGTTAATAGACCTCCGTACTGGATGAGTTTGGTCGAGGAGAGCGAGGTGTCGAAGGTGATTGAGGAGTACATAGCGAAAGAACTCGTTCGTCCCAGTTTCTCACCGTTTGCTTCTCTGGGTTTGTTAGTTAAGAAGAAAGATGGTTTTTATCGAATGTGTATCGATTATAGAGCCTTAAATCAACTTATTGTAAAACATCAATATCCAATGCTAAGGAGTGATGATTTGATAATTTTCTCTAGGTGGAGCTAAAATCTTTAGTAAGATAGATTTAAAAAGTGGATATCATCAGATTTATATTAAAGACGAAGATGTATCTAAGATTGCTTTTCGTACTCGTTTTGGTCATTATGAGTACTTGGTAATGCCATTTGGATTTACTAATGCACCAACCACATTTATGATGTTAATGAATGATGTCTTTAGGCCATTCATGGGTAAGTTTGTGGTGGACTTTATTGATGACATTTTGGTTTATAGTATATCTTTATTGGAGCACAAATCACACTTGTTTACAGTCATTGGCGTGCTTAGGGAAAATGTGTTGTATGACAAAATACAAAAGACTTTTCTATGTCGAGGAAGTTGAATATTTGGGACACATTATATCGGCGCTAGGCATAAAGATGGATTCAAAGAAAGTAGCAGTAACCTTGGCTTGGCTTGTTCCACGGAACATTACTGCGCTTAGATCTTTCTTAGAACTATCCAGTTTTTATAGAAAGTTTATTATTTTCTATTCTGAAATAGCGGCGCCATTGACTGACTTGTTGCAAGTTACCGTTGTTTATGTCTAGACCGACATTCAACAACAAAGTTTTGATAAATTAAAGCAAGCGGTTGTAACTGCATCTGTGTTGACGATCGTGGATCCGTCATTACCTTTTGTTGTTGAGATAGATGCTAATAGTATTGCCATAGGAGTTGTGTTGAGCCGAGAATGCCGACCAACGGATTTTGAGAGTAAGAAACTCAGTAGTTCGCAACGCAATTGGCCTACACATGACCTTGAATTGTATGCAGTTATACATGCACTCAAGGTATGGAGGCATTACTTATATAGAGCTGAGTTTAAGGTATACATGGATCATGATACATTGAAGTATTTTTGTAACTAGTCGGATTTAAGAGGCCGCTAAGAAAGATGGGCCGAATTGATGCAAGAGTTTCACATGGAAATCTTGTATAGACGAGGAAAAGAGAATGTTGTTGTCGATGCATTGTCTCGTATAATGTATCAGATGAGTTTCAGTATAGTCGAGAATGAGATCATTCATAGAATACATGAAGCCCAAAAGACGGATCCATATGTTCAATCGTTATGGGCTAGCCAAGTAGATGAGGAATTAGTCCCGTCAGATTTATTGTTTGGTAAACGTAGATTTACCATTGAGAAAGGAATTCTCAAGAGGAACAGCAAGATATGTGTTTCGGACTCAGATAATTTGCGGGTATTAGTGACACGAGAATGTCACGATAGTCCATGTATTGGACACACGAAAATTAAGAAAACAATTGAGTTCATTAAACATTTCTACTAGTGGCTACATTTAAAGAAATATATTAATCATTATTTTAAACATTGTTTACAATGTCAAGTTACTAAATTTGAGCGTGTGAAATCGCCGAGATTGTTACATCTGTCGCCTATCCCAAAAAGGAAATGGTAGAGTATTTCCATGGGTTTACCTAGAACCAAGAAAGGCTATAATGCTATCTTTGTAATTGTGGATAGATTCTCTTAGATGGCACATTTTGTTCCTACTACGAACAAAGTTGAATCTCTGTAAGTAGCGGAATTATTTATTACCGATGTGTTTAGATTACATGGCTTGCTAGAATCCATTGTGTCAGATAGAGATCCGCAGTTTCCAGGAAATTTTTGGCAGCATGTTTTTTGTAAACTTGGCACGTAACTCTGCATGAGTAGCAGTGATGATCCATAGACTGATGGTCAGACCGAGCGAGTCAACCAAGTCTTGGAGGATATGTTAATAGCTTATGTTAGGGAACGATAGAGCGATTGGAAAAGGTATTTACCTTTATTCGAGTTTGCGTATAATTCATGCAAGCATTCCTCTACAAACTTTTCTCCATTTGAAATGAATTATGGGTATAATCCATTGATGAGCATAGATGCTATTATATGCTATGGGCAACATAATCAATCACACCCTATTTGAATGACTTCTAATCCTCTTATTGGATTACCTCAAAAGACACCCAGTGCAGCTGAATTTCTGTCTCAGATGCAATTAAATTTAGCTAGAGCTCAAGATTATATCCGTCGGGCTACGGATCAAGCAGTTAAGTATGCTAATCCCAAAAGGATAGCTCGTTCTTTTAAAGAGGAGGAGAAAGTGTTTCTACTTGTTCCTCGGAGAACTAAGACACTTCGTGCGGGTAAATCTACTAAGTTGTCACTTAGATATTGTGGGCTATGGACGATTTCGAAATAAGTTGGAGATTGGCTTATAAGTTAGACTTACCACAAGACTGTCGTGTCCACCTAGTATTTCATGTGAGTTGATTGAAGCGTTATCTTCACGACGGTGATAATTTAGTTAATGGTATGATTGCTTTGTAGGAACTTGATCAAGAAGATCATGAACCAGAATAGATCCTAGAACGAAGAAAAAGACGATTGCGAAATCTTACTCTTTGGAAGTTCCTTGTAAAATGGAAAGGACATCCCTTAACAGATGCAACTTGGAAAACAGAGTTTCAGTTTCATAAGCATTATAATAAGGTTGACATCGAGGATGATGATTCCTAAAAGAGGGAAAGAGTTTTATGACCCTTACACGTGGCAACATGTGGGACGCGTACACACCGATACGCGGGATTTACTTGCCAGTAATGTGTGGGATACGCGGGCATTGTGTGGGAAAACCAATGGCGGCATACTATTGCACATCATCGCTTATAATAATAAGTGTGAATGGGTAATGTTCGTGGGTGTCAGTTGTAGGCCAGAGACCCAATGATGTGTAGCAAGGGGGTACCAGCGGGGACACAGGGGACACGTGAGTATGGTGTGTGGCCAGTAAGGTACACACTGGACACTCGGGGTCACTGGTATATATAATGGTTGGGTTGTTAAACATGGCATGCCAAGCTAGGTTTGTTTTGGTTAATTCTCGAGTTCTTCTTCTCTCTCATGTTTTTGCATGAAGCTGGTTTTTTCACAGATCTAGGTTGCCTTGCATGGAGGCTTGATAGATTCAGCCCCTCTGATGGGTCATGCAGTATGAGGACCAGAGATGTTTAGGCATGTATTTCCTAGAGCTTCACCATCACTTAGAGGTCATCTTGAGGCAGCACTCCAAGACATTGCGAGTGAGGCACATCCCTTTACTTGGATCTGCATGCCAAGGCATTGAGTATGAGGTTACAGCTTGTTCTTCAAAGGGTTATTCATGACACACAAAATGGGTTTCTCCAAGCAAGGAGTATATTTAATAACATCTTCCCATTTTGGGAAGTTGTGAAGTGGGCTAAATCTAGCTAGCAACCCCTTGCCATCCTCCTGATGGACTTTGAAAAAGCATATGACAGAGTGGATTGGGACTTCTTGGAAGGCACGATGGCATGTATGGGGTTTTCCAAGGATTGGATCAGAGGGGCTCAGCCTGTATAGGGAGGCCCTTACCACAGTTTTGGCATGCGGGGGATATGGTGAGTGTTTAGAGATTTCCCGCTTGGTGCAGCAGGAATGCCCCCTAGCTCCCTTAATATACCTCATAGTAGCAGAGGCTATGAGAAGGTTCTTTCGGGCTACCCCAAGAGTCTTGTGCCTCAGTTTGCCTATGTCTAGAGGAAAAGTTATTAGACTCGGAGCTAGGAGATGATACCATGATGTTTTTGGAGGCCTCACATGCATGTCTTTGTGCCTTCCGGACAGCCTTGGTGTTTTGTTTGGCAACACGAGCCACCATGAATTGGCATAAGTCTGGGGGATTTGGATCAGTGTTTCTCCGTAGGCAGATTGGGGTTTGGATGTGGGGTTCACTTGGATTGAGAGAGGATGCACTAGCAAATACCTTAGCTGCCAGGTTGGCATTGACATCTCCCAAACAACAGTTTGTGCATGTGCTCATGAGCATTAAAAGTAAACTTTAGCATTGGAGTAGCAAGAAGCTTGATTTGGCATCTAGAGCCTTGGTGGTTAACCAAGTGCTGCTGGCCATTGCTTATTTTATCACTGGCAACGTAACTGGATGTTCAATCCCCCCCCTCGGCCAGTTACGTCACCTCATTCAGAATTTCCCTTGGTCAAGATTAGATGGCACAATACACACGAGGGCCAGTGTTGCTTGGGAAACCATTATCCTACCCAAGCAAGAGGGGGGATTGAACATCATAGACCCAGAGGTGCAGTGTAAGGCGTTGCTTTGTAAGATGACTGTTAGAGGATTTCTTCTTGGCACCAAACCATGGAAAGAATTTCTAATGCAGCAGGTTATGAGGTGTACTCCAGTTAGGGAGCTGATTGGATATACAGCCCATGTTTTATCTTCTCGGATGCAAAGCATCAGCCCCGATCCTCCCCGTTGGTTAGATTCCTTGTTTGGGCTTGGGATGATCAGTCAAGGAGTTGCTCAGCGGTGCCGTCTTCAGGACATGCCGGAGTCAGGATACCTTCCCCCAGCAGAGGTTGGACAGCGCATGGGAGATAATCGCCAATATTGCAGCCTGGCACATTTGGAAGGCTAGATGCACTGAGGCCATTGAGGGCAATCTGGTTTATAAGTCACAGTGCATTTGCAGGATTTTGGAGTGATATCATCCACACCCTCATGGCTACTTAGGCCACAATCAAGGATTAAAGTTCGAGGGCTGCGGAGAGAAAGCGCGACAATTTATGAGAGTGGGATTATGGCATCTTTTTCACTCCCACTCATATGGGACCTTGTTGGCAGCACAAGGTACCGGATTTGTTGAGATTTCCACCTTGTTTGGTTTGAAATCTCCCTCTTGTATATTTTTCGCCCGGGAAAAAAAAAGCCACTGACATGAGCAGCAACAAGAACTGCCAGGTATTGGGACGCGTGATCCTTTGACCACACATACACAGGGTGTCACAACCCACTAGTGAGAGTGCATGATCCCTTTTGTGAGCTAGACACCCTAGGATTCAAAGGCTTCATTAATCCACCTGGTAGGTAGCTGCAGCTCCAGGATATCCTTCTGCGATATGGTGAGCTCCCATCATAGAGGGGAGGGGAGATGCTATGGTTTCTTTGCATTCTATTCTAGAGGAGGATGGTATTACTGTATGACCAACATTGTCATCTTTCCATGGTTCAGATTCATCATGGATACATTGTACTATCTTTTTTTATCTCATAGACCTCCTCTAGGTCTTTTGAAGATGTTAAGATCTCTCTCTCTCTCTCTCTCATCTTGATACTCCCAAAAGCAACCTTACTAGACGAGCTCAACGAGATTATTCAGAGGCCTCTTGCTACATGTCTTTTTCAAATGGCTTGAGTCGCCAAAATTCCCACGTAGATGGGTTCCTACAGGGGTCCATTTTACAAGGATTGTTTCGTACATATTACTGTAGATGTATTCATTCTGAGGCCAGGGTAACTACATAGACATATGTCACATGCTTTGAGGATTGCCATTGGTTAGGTTATAGATCATGCCACTTGCGATGTGAGATAAAGCTTTATTGGGAGCACCAATCACAAGAAGCTTGCATTATTTGTCAGTTGTGTGACATTGGAGAGACTAAGAGGACCGTACCTTTTTAGATGTTCTATCTATTACAAGATCCTCTCTCAAACCTTAACAGGGCCTGTTTCTTCTAGAGATGGGAAAGCGTAGAGATATTAGCAAAGGGGCAGAGAGACTATTGGACACTCTCAGAGCCTCTTTATCTCTTAGTAGTAAAGGGGCACAGAGACTATTGGACACTCTCAGAGCCTCATCTCTTTCAACCAGGCTACAAAAAGTTGCAAGTAGAGGTCTAGGGAACCTTCTAGCCTTGAATGACAGACCGTCCCATGATTCTTTGATAACTTTGTTTCACTCTTGTTTCAGTATGGCTGCCTGTGATTACATGTATTGGAAAGGTGGCAATGCATTCATAGAGAAAGTCCATGCATTTTGCTTAGCTTTCAAGAAAAACATATTTTGTTGCATTTTAGAAATTCAATCAAGTCAGATTGTTATATTTGATCGTATAACGGTTTGATTGCTGCTGTAATTAAAAAACAGATGTGAAGATGATTGGAAAACATCCTTTCGGCTCTTTGTTTGTGGTTAGTGAGCATATTCAATCAATTTGTCAATTAGTAAAGCACAATTATGTCATTTAGGTTTATAGTGGCTAAGACGATCTTACAAAGGAAGCATTTTTGAACCAGGGATTTCATCATTTCTAGTACTCCTCTGCACGATGGCGTAAGTTCTCATCCTGCCAATTTCAGTCGTCTCAAGAGCAATTTTGTTTTTGAGGGGGAGGGTGTGTATGTGCGCCCCTCACTGCTGGGTGAGGGCCTGCCTACATGACTCTAATACTCTTTCTAATGCAGTTTCATTAAGTTTACATTTAACAATGTAATAGCAATCCTCTTCTCAGCTGTGATTGCTGTCTTCTTTTTCCTGTGGTAAGTTGCTTTTATACCCCATTGTATAAAGCTTTGAAATGCTATATCCTCAGTAGAAAGTGATGGTTGTTTTAGTTCAGTTTCTATATATTGAACCATGTAGGTTGGGAGCTCAAGTCACTTGGGGTTCTTACCTGATGACAACTCAAGCTGATAGCACCTCTTCTACATCGGGCTATCATTTACTCTATTTACCTTCAGAAAGTCCTTTCAAGTGGCACTTGTGTCCTGTTTTAAGGCCTGAATTGATCAATTTGATTTCGGATTCCCCACGATCAGAAGACACTGAAGGTCAACTGCTGGTCCAGGACAACCCACAGGCATCATCGCCCATCTAAGGATATCGTTGTTATCAGTTGCCTTAGTATATAATTCATTTGTAAGATGTGCGTTCACAACATGGGTTATTTTGTAAAGATCAGACAAAAATTGTTTACAAAGTGGGTAGGAAAATAAGGGTGAAACAATAAGAGGGTATAGAAACTCCACACTTCTTGCATATACATAGATGTGAGGGCATGCACTCCATAAATGTACTGAGTGAATCTTGGAGGGTGATGGGAGCTAGCTACATCTCCATGAAGTTATCCTCTGTGGTACCACTCTTGGGAAGTCCTTTGATGAGTACTCGAAGAGCTAGACTTCCTCCATTTGTGTGTTTCTTTAGTTCTGGCCATTGGGGTTGCTCGGGTCTTGACTTTGTCACAAACTGTCTTCGATGGGTACTTGAAGAGCTAGACTTCCTCCATTTGTGCCCCTTGAGTTCTGGTCCTTGGGGTCTTGGCTTTCTCACAAGCCGTGCTAATCACTTCCTTGATGGTCTCTTTGAGAGACTCTTCTACCTCTATGATCATGGTCAAGATCTTTCTCTATTTGTTATGGACCAATCCTTGTGCAAGATTTGAACTTGAACCTTGCAAGGAGGTGGAGGCTTTAAGCGATGATTCTCTTGTTGTAAGGATGATTTGTTGTTGGAAGGATGATTTGTTGTTGCTATGTCTAGAATTACCTGCAACTAGCTAGTAGGCTTAACCTCCCCAAATACTGGTGTAAGAGATTAATTAATTAGGGAAGCGAGCCTTACTGCTTGAAGATAAATTAGGTGAGAGATTAATTAATTATGGAAGTGAGCCTTATATGCTTGCAAAAGAGAGAGAGAGAGAGAGAGAGAGAGAGAGAGAGAGAGAGAGAGAAATTGTGGCTGATGTACATTTTTTTTACATATAATATAAAACACCATTTCACGAAGAAAAAAAAAAGAAATTGATCGACGTTTACAAAAGACCATAGGGTCTTTGCGAGAGTGAATGGAAACAAGGAAACAATTTTAAACAACATAGAAGGAAAAATAGAGATGAAGAAGACAAGGATAAAAAAGGTTGATAAAGAGGGAAGGAGAGGGGATGCGGTTTGGAAACCAATTTTAAAAACCAAAGAACAAGATGTGGGTGAGAGAGAGAGAGAGAGAGAGAGAGAGAGAGTGAGTGAGTGAAGACTAGGAGGATGAAAAAAGTATAAGAAAAAGTAGTTAGGGATGAAGATGAGAGAAGAAACAAGAACAAAAAAATGAAAGAGGTCAATAATAGGACAGAGAGAGATAGAAAGGTAGGCAAATGGTGAAGGAACCAAATTTGAGAGAGAGAGAGAGGTGGCAAAGTAATAAGTGAATCAAAAGAATAAGAAATAAGAGGAGTGGACACAAAGAGAAAGGACGGCAAATGGCGGAGGAACCAAATTTAAAAAGCAAAGAAGATGTGGTGAGAAAGAAAGAAAGATATATTAAGCGTCTACTAAAGACCCAATGGGCCTATGAGACCAAAGTGATACATTAATGTCCATGGCATATCTTATCATGGAATGGAAAATAAAATAGAAACAAAAACATAGGTATCTCAGTGGGGTGATACAAAATTGTTCATGGAAACTCATCATGGAATACTAGGAACATCGAAACATGAGAGGAGTATTAACCCCTAGTAGATGATATACCACTCTCCAAAATATCAAGCATGGGGCTAATGAGTGTGTTGAGAGGTCTTCCTCAAAAGGTAGCGTGGAGCATGTCTTGGGTCTAGAGTTGATGAGGGGATCATGGTCGGCGGCCGGGAGCCTGGGGGTGCCGGGCACGTTGGAATGCAGAGGCCCAGTCTGAAGTAATTTCTCTTAGGTGAGGTGGGTCCGGAGCAACCTAAGGTGGATCCATTGTAAGGGTGTCCTCCACCTCCTAGATCCAAAATAAAATGGCGGTTGGCTGAGTGAGGGAGGGGTCGGGGCCAAAGCTCTCTCAAGAAAGTGTCGTTGTCTGCGGAGCTCAAGCAGGAAGAACCCTAAGCAACGCTGGCTCGAGAAGTGAATGATCTTGGAGAGTGGACCAAATCCCTCATGAAACAGACAGTGAAACCTCCCGTGGATATCATAGTGTACTGGGCAATGGCATATGTAGTGCTCCTATGTCTCAACCTCTGTGTGGCGTAATTGGTAGATTCTCTCCTCTTTGGGTCTTCGTATGAGCTCCCTGACTCTGAAGGAGCACTCAGCTCTACTTGTCTCCACTTTGAGGCGGTGGGATGAAACTCGTATTTGGCCAATCACGATCCACATGGCATGGGACACCTGAACACTTAGGCAATGAGGCTGCGGGATGAATCCATCCTCAGTGAGCATGAGTAAGTGATCTTTGTAGAAGTGCATCTTCGTTGGGAGCTCTGAAGGTGTGATCCATGTGCAATGAGTGTAGAGGTTGAGTAGATCTAACCGGATAACCCTGTTGGTATCCTCATGAGAGAGCTAGAGAAAAGGGGAGTCCAAACTGTACTGAAGGGGTGGTAGGCGGTACATGCGGAGCCCATATATTGACAACCAAGTGGAAACTAATGCATACCATACTCCAGAGTGGCCCTTAAGTGGTAGTTGTCTTGAGGACTCCAAGACAAGTCTTGGGCACTTGTGGGGATCCATGTGATTGATGCGATGGAGCTATGTGACTATCTGGAAGAGTGCATCCACCACTACCATCGAGAATGCAGTAAACTCTGCCTAGATAATATGGTGTGGGACTAATGGTTTGATGCGGATCATACCGGAGAACATCATCATGACATGGGGCCTCTCAACTCGTCGCCAATCCTCATCAGATAAATTTGGCCCCCAGAAGGTTGTTCCATACATCAAGGTTGGTGTGATGAGGGTGTCAAAAAATCAACCCTTCGTCTTGGACTCGTGGAAATGTGCCTGGAAGCACTGCTGCTCAAGTAAGCTCAAGGTTGCATATCCTCGTGTCACTTTGGCATGTGTTGCGGGAAGCATGGGCCACTGAAAGTGACACCAAGGTAGACATAGGATGAGACAATCTCCATAGGTTCCCCTCTATATGTGAAGCTCAATTTGGATGTGAAGGGGTGGGAAGTATTGAAGACCATTACCTTGGTTTTACCAACGTTAACAGAGAGGTGTCGTTAAGTGTAGAATTCCTATAAGGCATCCAATTGTCTCTAAAGTCCCTTGGTTGAATCTAAGAAGAGGACGATGCCATCTGCATAGAGTAGTATGGGGATCAATATGATTGCCAGTGTGGGACCAGCCTTGCCTAATCTGTCAATGAAGCTCTAGATCTCATCAATGTAGAGGCTAAAAAGAGTGGGTAATAGAGGGCAACCTTGTTTCACCCCAATAGTGTTGGAAATCTCTTGCGATGTACCTCCTAGGGCTCTCACTCGTCCAGTGACAGACTCATAGAGAGCAGTGATGCTCCAAACCATGCCAGATGGGACTCCTATCTTGTGTAGACAGTGTAGGGGGAGAGAGAGAGAGAGAGAGAGAGAGAGAGAGAGAGAGATGGCAAAATTATAATAGTGAATCAAAAGAATAAGAAATAAGAGGATCACAGAGAGAGAGAGAGAGAAATGAAGGTAAATGACAGAGGAAAAAGCAAAGAAGATGTGGAGAGAGAGAGACAGAGAGAGAGAGAGAGAGAGATGGCAAACAAGAGTGAGAAACACCAGAGGGTGCACATGAGGAGCAAGAGTACATCAAGAGGAGTAAGAGGGTGTTGAGGAGAATTTAGAGGCAATGGTGAGCTTGAGCTCCTTGCAAGCAAGCACATACATAGAAGAGTAGGCAAGCACATACATACAAGAGTAGACAAGCAGATGGCTAATTTTTTTTGTTCTCTTCTCTTCTTCACAACCATGTGTGTGTGTGTGTGTGTGTGTGTGAGAGAGAGAGAGAGAGAGAGAGAGAGAGAGAACAAAGTTATAATTGAATCAAAAGAATAAGAAATAAGAGGAGCATAAAATAAAACAAGAATTATAACCACCAGAGAGAGTACAAGGAGGAGCAACAGTACATTAACAGGAGTAAGAGAGTGTTGAGAAGAATGAAGCAAACACATACACACAAGAGTAGATAAGCACACAAGGGAGACCAATGGTTAAACTTTCTTCTATTCTCTTCTCTTCTCTTCTTTATAACCATAACATAAGAATAAGAGTACATACTATAAGGGAAAGTACTCTCCTACTAAAACATACAAAGCTTGGTCCATAGTATGAACTCAACTATATGAGTTAGTGCTATAACTATGCCATAACTATACTAAACCAAAGTAGATGTCACACAGCTTATAAACCAGTGATGGTATATCATGTTGAAAATAGACAAGGTCAAGTAGAAGATATTATATATAGCATGTGAACAATCTTTTAAGCTAAATAGTTGTGTTTTATAAAAAGCACACTATGTTTTTGAGAAAAAAATTTTGCTTTTTTGTAAGATTGTATATAAGGGCATAGACCCAAACATAACATATAGGTCAGAGATTTTTGGCTTCAACATTGGTATCAGAGCTCGGTTGGTGGAGTTTTTTTGGGCGCAGAATTCTTCGACACCATCTCGAAAAATGGTTGGGTTATTTGAGCACTTAGATAGATTGTTTTTGCGGCATCATTTTAAATGTTGATGATATGGTGTTCATCACAGGTCCTAATAAGGATAAGATTTTAGCCTCAAGGTTGAATTACATATGTTATTTGAGATGACAGATTTGGGCTCATTACATTATTATTTGGCCATACAATTTATGCAATGTGATGATGGTATTGTGATGTTACAGTCAAAGTACATCCAGAGGTTACAACTTACATATTACTCCAAACTTGTCTTTTCAACTATTTGAGGCAATATATTTTTGAGCACCTTTGGCATTATTAACACATGCATACTATTTGAAGTGCGGATCTACATGAAGAAAAAGCACAACAGATCTAGCTTCTTCTTCATCACCAAATTTTGCTTTTAGACAAATTCCTAAGGTTGAGAGTAATTGTGAATTCTTGCCATATTCTCATATTCTTGGAGAAACATTGAGTGAAAGTGAGATAAGCATGCAAATGGTGAGTCAGAGTGAGTGTACAAACAAAAGAAGCCCTAGACATTTTGCCACATAGCCACAAGTAATCCCATATGCAAGGTGCACTGAAGAACTGCAAGGATTTAATAGCTACATGACCATCCCTTTACAACTTTGTGAGGACTCTCGCCTAATCCGTTTGCTGTAAAGCTCCATCGCTTGGCGGACAGACATGCATCATCTGTTTGGCAGGTTGTGGGTTGCGTTGCCTATGCCCGTTGACTGTGCTGCCACACGACCATGTGTTGTTTGTTGCTGGTGTGGCTCCACTGCTATACGCGTCTCTGCATGCCAACGTGCTTGTATCTCCTTGGGCTTGTGATGTAGACTTTTCGAGGATCGATACTTATAAAGCTTGTTTTTAGCTTATAAAGAAACAAGCTTGAAAGGTTTACACAAAGGTTTTTTGCTTGAAAAAGTCATTACACAATTGAAAAAGCTTGGGTAAAAACAATAAAAGAGAGGTTTGGATTTAAAGCCTTAAAAAAGTGAAAAGCAGAGCCATTTGGCTATAAGGAGTTCGTTGAGATTATTTTGAAGCCGTTTTTTCAACATAAGCCATTCACATGACTTCCACATCAAGGTTTTTTTTTTAATTTTTTCTTTCTTTCTCTTCTTTCTCATTTCCTAAAAGATAAGATCATACACATGAAGTACCAAAATTATAATGTTACCTCCTTTAAAGAGAAAAAGACCTGCATAATTGTTGTCGAAGAATTCAACATGAGGGACTTGGGAGAGCTAAGGTATTTCTTTAGAGTAGAAATAATCAAAAGAGAAAACGCATATGTGCTTTCACAAAGAAAGCATCTCATAGACATGTTGGAACAATATGCTTTGACAAATTGCACCCTATAGCCACACCTTTAGAGGTAAATGTGAAGCTTGAAGTAGACAAGGGATCGATATTGGAAGGTGAAACCTTGTATAGATAACTTATAGGAAAACTCATTTATCTCATAATTAAAAGGTCATTATTGATCATGTAGTTGGAGTAGTAAGCCAGTTTATGCAAAACCCAAGGAAACCTCACATGGATGTTGTGAGAAGAATCTTGAGATATGTCAAAAGCACGATAAATCAAGGACTTCACCATTGGTGTGAAGATGAATTTAAACTTCATACATTTTGTGATGTAGATTGGTTCATCAACAAGAAGAAGCACCGCATGCATGTGTTGCTTATTAGTTGAAAATGGTAACATCAAAGAAACAACTTACAATAGCCTTGAGTACTATAGAAGCAGAATATAGAGATTTAGCACAAGCATGTGAAGTTGCATTTATGCAACAACTCTTAGTAGATTTGGAGATAGCCTTGAAAAAGCCGATACCTATATATAGTGACAGCATGAGTTCCATTCAATTAGCAAAGAATCTAGTGTTTCATGCTCGTATGAGACACATTAAGGTACATTATCATTTTGTTAGAGAAAAAGTGCTACATGGTCAAGTTGATCTAAGGTTGTTATGAAGACTGAAGATCAGATTGCGGATATCTTTACCAAAGAATTGGGAAGAGAGAAGAATTTCAAACTACTTGGAGTTAAAGATGTGAACATCACCTCAACTTTAGCTTGAGAGGAAGTGTTGAAAATAGACAAGCTCAAGCTCAAGTAGAAGATATTAACAAACTCTTAAGTTAGATGGTTTTTTGTTATTAGTTGTGTTTTGTAAAAAGCATACTTTCTGTTTTTGAGAAAAACAAAATAGCTTTTTTGTAAGATTGTATATAAGGACATAGATTCAAACATATTAGACAAGTCGGAGTTTTTTACATATCACCCAGTGGTATAAGTGTAGAAGTGTCATCCTCAAGCATCATCCATATTCGTACTAGTTTAGCTTGATATCTCAACACTCCCCCTTGAGCTCAACTCCAAATCATGCACTCCAAGTAAGCTCTTGAACCCGCGAAGCTTCTATGTACCTAATATCCTTGTGAAGATGCTAATTGCCTGATCCTTTGTGTTGGCATATACCAAATCCACATCACATGTTAAAACCTTCACCCTCAAAAAATGACAATGCACCTCAATGTGCTTTATCCTAGCATGATACATTGGGTTACTAGCTAACCGTATGCTGCTCATATTGTCACAATAGATAACAACCCTATTTATGGGCTCACCCATATCTGCAAGTAGCTTCTACAACCATACCTTGCACTCCAAGTTAGCTCTTGAAAACCTGCAGAGTTCCTTTGTACCCAATGCCCTTGTTGTGAAGATGTCATTTGCTTGATCTTTTGTGCTCACATATACCAAATCCACATTACCTTCTTAGAACGTTCTCCCTCATAAAATGATAATGCATCTTAATGTGCTTCATCTTAGCATGATACATTGGGTTACTAGTCAACTATGGTACTCATGTTATCACAATAAATAACAATAGTCCTATACCTGGACTCACGCATATCTACAAGTAGCTTCTACAACGAAGCTACCTCACATGCTGCATAGCAGTACTTCTATGCTCAACCTCTATACTTGACAAAGCAATTATTGGTTTCTTCTTGCTATTCCAACTGATAGCATCACTTCAAAGAGAAAACATAAAGTCATTAGTAGATCTCATATCTGAGCTCAATCTACATATGTATATCCATGTACCCATACTTATACTCAAGCCTTGTAGAAAAGTTTATAGTGTAGTGTGGACTTTATATACCTGAGTATCCTCCTAGCAAGTGTGGCTTCCTTGAGGCTTTCATAAACTGACTCACCAACCCATTATAGCTCAATTTTGCCTAGTGATAGTCATGTAAATCAAACTCCCTATAATGTAGCTATACATAGTAATCACATGTATTTGTAGCCAATTTTGTGTTTTACTCCAATGGCCCTGAGATTGACTTACAACATGTTATTATATAATGTCCAAATCATACTATCTTTGCAAAAACCAAATCCCATCACATGATCTAATCAACTCTATACCTAGAAAGTATCGTAGCTCACCCAAATCTTTTATTTCAAACTTCTTCTTGAGGAGCATCTTCACCTCATTAATGTTAACATCACTATCCTTTATGACAATCAAGTCATTAACATAGATAACTACTAGCACAATTCCCTTGTCAATCTTTTTCACATAAAGTGAAAATTCACTTGTAGATATCTGAAACCCAATAGTGATAAGATACTGTTCTATCTTGTCTCATCATGCTGTAGGTGCTTTCTTCAAGCCATACAAGGATTTACATAACTTGAAAATTTGAGTGCACATGGTCCTTATTTACTGGTGGGTGCATCATGTAGACCTCCTCTTGTAAGTCAACATGCAAAAATACATTCTTTACATCCATTTGATATAAAGACCATTGCTTAGTTGCAGCCATAGCAATGCTTAGTCTCACGGTTGCCATCCTAGCAACCAAACTAAAAATCTTCTCATAGTTAATCCCATAGGTATGTGCATATCCCTTGGCTAACCACTTGCTTTGTATCTACTCACAGATCCATGTGAATTTTACTTTACTTTGTGGACTTACTTGTATCCAATTTCCTTCTTCTCCTTAGGCAAGGGCACTAAATCCTATGTATCATTTATATCCAATGCACCTATCTCCTCATCCATAGCGTCTTCCCAATGCTCATGTCCAAGTGCTTTCTCGAAACATGTGGGCTCTATCTCTTGTATTTTTTTGACCATATATGCATAATGATGGGTTGTATACCCAACATATCTCAACTTGTTTGATCCTCTCGTGGACCTACATACACTTGTAACACTGTCAGGTGTTCTCAATACTATTTTTTCTGTTTGTACACCATGTGTAACAACATCCGAGATCCCAAACTCCTCATTAAGGGTCTATTCTAAGCCACTATTCCCATTAACAAAGGAATGGCTTGTTGAAACATCAAGCATTATGAAAGGTTGATCCACCTACTCTTTTTCCTTTTGTGATACATGTGAGTTTTTGAATTTTCAACACTTATAGTACCATCAAATGATGTGTTGAAATTCCTAGCATTCTGTCTCAACCTTCTTGACCAAGATTTAACAATAGACCCATTGCTAGAGGATTGTCTTAGTCCAATAAGCACATGTGATTTCTTCTCTCCATTCGTTGCAGCCACATTGTTGTTTATATGAGCATCTATGGAATCCTTCACTAGTGTGTACAAGCTACTCATCTCATCAGGCTATTAGCTTTTTTCTCAAGGAAATATCTAATAAAGATACATTTTTTAACCTTGGGATATAGTTTACTTCTCACCTCATTGAGTACATGCATATATATAATACACCCAAACACTTTCAAGTGTGCTAAGTATGGTTTTTTGCATGTAATTTACATTCAACCATCATGTTGTAGTGGGGGTTCTCTTCATAATATAAACTTCAATTGCTATTGCTTCATCCCAAAAATAGTGAGGAATTTCTTTCTCATTCATCAACTCACAGGCAACGTCTGCAATATGCATGTTCTTCCCTTTTCCAACCCCATTTTGATGCATGGTGTACTTGCATGTAAATTTATTTTTTATTCCATGTTCTTTTAGATAATCATTGAATTCATTAAAGAAATATTCTCACCATCATCTGATCTTCGGCATTTTATGTACATGCTGTCTTTCTCAACTATAGCCTTGAAGCTCTGAAAGTGCATAAACAATTCACTTTTCTCTTTAATAAAGCATACCTACACCTTTCTAGTGTGATCATTAATGAAAGATACATAATAGTTACATCCTTTGATTGATGTCATGTTTGTTGGTCTCCCCAAACACAAGAATGCGCCACATCCAATGGTCTTTGACTCACATTCTTATCATGTGAAAATGTATGCTTAGAGTGTTTTCCCAATTGACATGCTTTAATTACTTTATGCATTCCATCCACTTTGAATTTTCTTAAACCTGTAATAATACTTTGGTCTATATATTTTTCAGCCATAAAATATTGACATGACTAAGGTGTGTATGCCAAATGTTAATGTTGTCTGCAATCACACGTGTACCATATGCAAACATTGCAGCCTTCACTTCATGCATGTTTAAATCCAATGTAAACATTCTGATAATTCTGTTATCTTATGCAACCACTCGTGGCATTGGTTATTGAAATCTTTTACATAACATCTATGAGGATTAAATCTCACTTGTAGACCTTGCTCAACCATTTATCCAACAAAAACCATATTCTTTGTAATATTTGGAACATGAAGTATATTAGCTATAGTATGTACTTCATTTTGCCATCTTGTATAGAGAATGACACTTTACCAAGATATGTAAGAGGACGTGCAATATCATAACCTATTTCTATATACCTTGGTTTTTTTATTTTCTGCTACATTTGAAGATTAAACCTCACTTATAAACCCTGCTCAACTATTTTTCCAACAAAATTCTTTATAATGTTTGAAACTAGAAGTACATCACCCACGTACTTCATTTTTCCATTCTATATTTTCACAATAGGATGCACAATATCATCACATATTTTCATATACCTTGGTTTTTTCCTTTTTCCACGTATCTTTAAACCACTTACCATGATTGATCATTACATTTTCAAGATTTCATGCATCTGCAGTGGTAGAACTAAACGTAGGCTGCATCGTAAAAAGTTGTTCAATTCTATCTTTGGCTTGCTTGCTTTTGAAGATGCATAATTTCCTTATTGTAACTTTCCACTTTCGATGTCACTATGCTTTTTATAGTAGTCCTTTGCTATATAACTTGGTTTGCTACAATTATAGCACTCCATGCTATTTCTATTTTGATTTCTTTGTCATCCACCTTGGCCTCTTTGGCTCCCCCCCTTGCCTCCTCTAGAGTGGTCTGTTTCACTTGTTTGTGCATTAGATTCATGTTGTTATGTTGACCATGAATTCTGTTTGCAAAATGTCTTGCCCTCATCCTCTAGATGAAGATCCGAATCTATCTTCTTTCTTGCCTTGGTTTTGTGTTGCACACAACTTAACCAAGGTATCCCATGCATCCTTAGGCATCGTTGTATATGATTGATCATAGCATCCCACATGCTAATAGAAAGCCAATACATCACTTTCTTGTCTTTCTCATGCCATGCCTTAAAGGCTTGCACCTGTTGTATGCATGTTCCCACTTTCTGTGCATGCATATTTCCATCTATGCATGCACATTTCCACTGTCTACACATGTTAAAAAACACCATGTGCAAGATACACACACATGTTCCCACTTTTCACGCATGCATATTTCCATATGTTGCATGCTTGTTTCCACTTTCTACGCCACATGGACATTTCCATCTGTGCACACATGTTCACATCTCAGCATGCACGTTTGAAGTTTTGAATGTACGTACAATGTTTTGCATATACATGTTCCCAAGAATGGTCTGAGAATGTATGTACCCACTCGTGTTGTTTTCCAATATTCTCTCTCTAGCTAGCCAGACTCTTGCTAGTTTTTCTAACATTCTCCCTACCTTTTAGCCTTGTGCACCCTCCACCATCCTGATGGTGACTGTTCCTTTTGACACTGTTCCTTACACCCACCAAGAAGAGGAAGGCCACCCCCAAAGTCACCAAGCTCTTGGATTACCAAGTAGCCACCAGCAACTTCTCTCCCCACTAGGAGTGAAGCTCCTCTGTGAAATCGATGGCCACATGATCGACAGCCGCATCTAATCGGACGACAGAGGAAGGTTGAGCACAAGCTCACTTATCGCGCCTAGTGTTGAAAATACAAGTGAATAGGGTGTGTGTGGGAACAAGCTCTTGGATAGAGATTGTAAAAGAGAAGATGTAAATGTGAAAGAACCTGTGAAAAGGTGAGAAGAATCTACTGGGAGAGAATAAAGGGTAGCATGAGAGAATTTAGGAGTGTGGAGTTATTTTGGGAGATATTCAGGGAAAAGAGAAGAGGTGGGTGGAGAGAATCAGGCAAGAGGTGGAGATATTCTGGGAGTGAATCATGGAGAAATCAATGGGATTAGATGCTTGATGTAAACTCTATAAATTGAGGCATAGCCCTAATGAGAATTTGCTGGTTTTTGAGTATCCATGCCTACATTAATCTATTTGCTAATTATTCACTAATTACATCTTAATCATTTGCTATTCACTTTGTTAATGATGTTGATTCTAGTGTTTGATCCACCATAGCTAATCATTATGCTCAAATTTCAACATGGTATCAGAGCCATGCCTAGAATCAATTAGGTTTATGAGCCCATTAGTTAATTAATTATGATTAGTAGATAATTAGCAAAAAAATCAAATTTTTAGTTAGTCTTCACTTCCCCTCTTCACCCCCAGCTGGTGGAGGAGCTCTAGCACCTTGCATACTTAATCATTTGCCAAACCATTCTAGCCCAAGGTAGCTAACCCAAAGGGGCTCCAGCCTATGCAATCAGATGCACAAACCGCCACGAAGAGCTGTCGATTTTCGCTAATTACTGGGCACCGTTTTTCTGAAGCAGATTGGAGATTTCTCCTTCATCAAGTCAAATCCTTCTAATTCCTCTTAGCCCAAGGTGTAATCAAGCATGCTCTATAAGCTGGTGAAGACAGAATT
This sequence comes from Cibotium barometz, assembly GCF_041138505.1. Taxonomy (NCBI): domain Eukaryota; kingdom Viridiplantae; phylum Streptophyta; class Polypodiopsida; order Cyatheales; family Cibotiaceae; genus Cibotium; species Cibotium barometz. The sequence goes on from NC_141060.1 coordinate 27,762,917, forward strand.
GAGTTTCATCAAGTCTACATTGAGATCCAAGCTCTTAATCAAATCTACAGAGCAGCAGGTGACTTTGGTAAAACAGAGATTAAGCTTTCAATATTTGGTCAAATCTTGTGTTTCTTGGCTTAATCCTCTACTAGACTCATTGCTATTGATGCCTTTGAAAGCATTTGAGCTCATTTGAAGTGGAAGGCACCAGATCTGGACTCCTCGCATACTCTATTTTTTGCACACAAAATAGAGCATTAATTTGCTAATCAATGATTAATCAATGCTAATCACTGTATTTTGGTGCAATTGAGGGTTCAAATTAACCATTAGGTATCTGATACAGATCCCTAAAGCTTCAGATTACAAATCGGAGTTGGTTTGATACTCCAACTATCCCGTACAAATTGGTTACCCTTAATTTAGTGTAATTTCTGGTGATTTTATGCTGATAAAATTATTGTAATCATCTATTAAACACCAGATTGAGTTGTAAAAGGGTAGACACTGCCCTTGAATCTTGAAATTGGATCAAGAGGTAAGACCCCCTTCACATCACCATGAGTTCAGCACAGGAAATAGCCAAATTTAATGGGGAACAGTTTTATACATGGCAGACAAAAACCATGTATTTACTGATGAGGAAAAATCTATGGGGATTAGTTGAAGGGAGAGATGAATGCCCAGAGAGAGGAGAAAATGAGTGGAAGAGCAGGAATGAAAAAGCATTGGGACTTATTGCACTCAGTTTAAATGATGAAATCATTTATCATATCACAGGGATACAGTGGGCAAAAGATGCATGGGATGAACTCAATAAATTATTTGGTACACAAGCAAAAAATTCAAAGATAAATCTGTTAATGCAATTCTACAAATTGGACATGAAGGAAAGTGAACCTTTAATCACACACTTGAACAAATATAAAAGCATTAAGCAACAGCTGGCAGTTATTGGCAAAAAGGTAGAAGATGATGAAGCATTAGCTGTACTTCTGAAGAGTGTGGACAAAGGAGATTATGAAAACATTGTAGCAACACTAAAGAATGTACCTGAATTGAAGATACACGAGATAGAAGCAGATCTACTAGAGCAAGAGAGCAGAGGCAAAGAGAAGAAAGGGCTCGACTCAACAACAGGAGAGGAAAAAGCAAACTTCACCCGAGGAGGATTCTCTCGAGGACGAGGACGAGGAAGAGGCAGAGTAGGAGGGAGGACCTTCGCTTGCCATAAATGTGGAAAGCCAGGACGACACATGGCGAGAGACTGCTACAGCAAACCCAGTGAAGAAGGAACGACATCGGCAAACTTCATGGAGGCTCCAAGGGAAGTGGAGTCGGATCATCTTTTCTGAGAGAGAGAGAGAGAGAGAGACCCCACAACCCAATGTAACCTGCCCCAATAAAGTAAAACCACCTCTGAGCCACCGATGATGTAGGCCACGTGGTAGATGTATGTGTGAGCACTTTAGTCAAGGTCGCGGGCACTTATAGTAGCCTTGGACACATAGAGAGAGAGAGAGTGTCAAGGACTATGGAGTTTAGGGACTTGAGGCACTGGTCGCGGGCTATCAAGTAAGAGGGAAACTTGATACAGGGTCCAGGTGTGCTAGGATTATTCACTTGAGGGGAGGTGTTGAAAATACAAGTGAATAGGGTGTGTGTGGGAACAAGCTCTTGGATAGAGGCTGTAAAAAAGAAGATGTAAATGTGAAAGAACCTGTGAAAAGGTGAGAAGAATCTACTGGGAGAGAATAAAGGGTAGCATGAGAGAATTTAGGAGTGTGGAGTTATTCTGGGAGATATTCAGGGAAAAGAGAAGAGGTGGAGAGAATCAAGCAAGAGGTGGAGATATTCTGGGAGTGAATCATGGAGAAATCAATGGGATTAGATGCTTGATGTAAACTCTATAAATTGAGGCATAGCCCTAATAAGAATTTGCTGGTTTTTGAGTATCCATGCCTACATTAATCTATTTCACTAATTATGTCTTGATCATTTGCTAATCACTTTGTTAATGATGTTGATTCTAGTGTTTGGTCCACCATAGCTAATCATTATGCTCAAATTTCAACGCCTAGGAGTGCTACCAAATCGCTAGGACACCAGAGGTTATTGAGCACCTCCACACAGACTAGGTGGCTACTCTTCCCACTTGGAGCCCTGACCTTATTACTTGTTTTCGCTATCGCTCCTCTTATAATACCTACCTTAGCATTGGTACTATGCGTGATGCCATAGATGCCGACTCGACTTGGGCCCTCACGGTCGTCTCGATGGTCCATGATGAGGCCTTGTACCCAAGTTATAGAATCTTACCTAAAATTGAGTGGCATATAGGGCATGGTCCATGACATTACCAGGGGCTTGGTCAATAAGGATAGAGATAAATGGGAAGACACAGACAGGTACAACTGATGTAACCTATCCCTCCTCATGTGCCTCAAGCAAGGTTAGGCAGTAGTAAACCAGGCCAATCACTTTCACCATGAGCTCCATAACATTTGTGCAAACCCAGCTCTACTAGCAAGTTTGGGGCCGCCATGATCCTCACCATAAGTCTCTCCTACGCCCACCACAGGATGGGAAGAGCTCCCCAAACCATATAGTAACCAAAGCATTACCACCCTGAGTAGGCATCCTCCGCACTTGACCCCAACCAACTCTTCGAACCCCAAGAACTACATGATACCTCAGCTCCGCTATCCTCGAGGAGTCACTTTTGAACGTGCTTGTGCTCTTTGATGTACATAGCTCGAGGAGGCCAAAGGTGGCTGGGGAGGGATGGCAAGGTTTGAAAGGTAGGTGGTTGCATCCATCAAGCAATCCACCTTTTTCTCGGTTGGTTGCCATGTGGCCTTAAGCGCTAATAAGTGTTGTTCGAGCTTAGCAATGGTCGCGTCCTTTGCATTGATGATGGCCCTCTCTGAAATTCTTTTGTGGTCTCGGACATTTGGTTGTGGACCTTGTCCACCATGAGCTGTTGTCGGTTACATGCCACTGTCTTAGCTTTCTGGAGTGTTGATTGGGTTAGTTCCTCCTGAGTTTGTGCTCTAGCAGCTCTAGCCCCATCTAGCTCTATGTGAATGACCTATAACTACCCTAGTTAGTGGATTAACAATATCCTTATCCTTGAAGAATTTTGTTTTGTAGTATGAAAGTGTGGTGGCAGTATTTTATTGTCTTACAATTCATATGGTAGTGCTAGTTACTCCTAATTGCTCCCACTAAAACTAGCATTTAGATCGGTAGTCGTACCTTCTACTACTAAAACTAGCATTTAGATCGGTAGTCCTACCTTCTACTACTAAAGCTAGCATTTAGAGTGGTAGTCCTACCTACTACTACCACTAAAACTAGCATTTGCATTGGTACTACTATACCACTAAAACTAGCATTTGGATTGGTAGTTTATCATAGCCGTATTCTAGAGCCATTAGGCTTATTTTGGACTCTAAAATGGGTCTCCTAAGGTTTTCTAATATTCTAATAAGATTCTTTCTCAACCAATGAGCTTAGGGGGATCCATTTTGGAGATTTTAAATTTACTTTTTGGAGGAAAAGGCATATCTTGAGCATATCAACTCCAAATTTGTTGGAGATTATATATTTAGAATCTACTTATCAAGAGCTTTCCAATGATATATCACATGAGGGGGTTTTGATATAAGGTAGGGAAGGTTCACCCACATGACCCCCCATTTTTATAGGCCTTGATGACATGGCATTCCTTTAGGATGCCCATTTTTTAGTTCGAAATAAGCCTACTATTTCTGTAATTAAGTAGGTAGTACTGCTAGTTACTGCTATAATAAGTGCTACTATTAGTAGAAACTAGTTTGCTACTTATTATAGCAATGTTTCAATGTCTTTAAGTTCAAAAAGGTAGTGCTATTTAGTGCTAATAAGTGCTTGTAGAAAAATTACCTTGACTGCTAATTATCATAGTAGTGTCCTAGTGCCTATAGATCACTAGCTAGTGCTCCTTACAAGTGCTATTATCAGTATCAATTACCTTGACTGCTTATCATCATAGCAGTGTCCTAGTGCCTATAGATCATTGGGTAGTGCTCTTTACAAGTGCTATTATCAGTATCAAATGGACTGCTAGTTATTATAGTAGTACTCTGATGCCTTTCACTTCACATGATGGTGGTAGCTAGTGCTAACAAGTACCACTAGTACCTCATCGTATAGTAGTTAGTGCTAAGAAGTGTTCTAGTACCTCATAGTATCAAATGGATTGCTAGTTATTATAGTAGTACTCTGATGCCTTTCACTTCACATGATGTTGGTAGCTAGCGCTACCAAGTACCACTTGTACCTCATTGTATAGTAGTTGGTGCTAGTTAGTGCTAACAAGTGTTATAGTACCTCAGTGTAGTAGTTTATGTGTTAAGTGCCATCAAAACACTGCTAGCTAGTAGTGTTCTAGTTGAAGAAGTTATTAAAGTCTATGGCACTTCTATAGCATGGCTCAAAGTTTTTATACTTTTTCAAGTATAAGGCATTATGCAAGGTTAAATCAAGGATTCCTTCCAAGAATCTCCTAGAGTTAACTATTTATCAAAGATTTTTTCATTGTCCAAGCATCGTGAGTGAAGGTATCTCCCTTTATTAATAAAGTCTTTTGACTTTATTAATATAGCCTCTGATTTATTCTTTCTCTTGTTGTTTGACATGGTAAAGTTGATTGACTGGTTCCATCCAGGGTCCCTGGTTGCAAGAGTAACTAGTTATGAAAGTAGTCTTGAGGGAGTCGAAGTCAACCTTGTCTTCTAGTTTTAGTGATCAGAAACACTAACCTGCCTTTCCTTCCATGGTAAGGTTGAAGATACTTACCCAAAGGGGATGGTCACTGAGGGAGCTTGGTGGAGGGAGCTTTTCTTGGCTACCCTCTCTCTCTACTTGAACACTCTCTCTCTAACTATTCCCACCACCATCTCCACCCACCACCTTCCAGCCCAGCTTAGTCCAGTCCCCTCCACCACCAACCTTGCTCCTCTATTTCTCTCTCTATCTATTACCATCTTTCCTTCCTCTCCTCTCCTCTCTCCAACCATCTCACATCTTTCTGTTGATTTTATCTCTCTCCCTTGTCTCACTCCCCCCCCTCTCTCTCTCTCTCTATATATATATATATATTTCTCTTTGCTCGCTCTCTCTATCTACCATCCCTCTTTCTCTATCCTTCTCTTTCCTTTTATCCTCCTCTCCTCTCTCTCTCTCTCTCTCTCTCTCTCTCTCTCTCTCTCTATCCATCTCTTCGCTCATTCTCTATATCCTCCTCTCTCTCTCTCTCTCTCTCTCTCTCTCTCTCTCTCTCTCTATCCTTCTTTTTTCTCACTCTCTCTATCCTCCCCCCCCCTCTCTCTCTATCCTTCTCTTTGCTCTCTCTTCTCTATCTCTCTATCAATATTTTCGCTCACTCTCTATAGCCTCCTCTCTCTCTTTATGTCCTTCTCTTTGCTCACTCTCTATATCCTCCTCTCTCTCTCTCTCTCTCTCTCTCTCTCTCTCTCTCTCTCTCTATCCTTCTTTTTTCTCACTCTCTCCTCCCCCCTCTCTCTCTATCCTTCCCTTTGCTCACTCTCTTTATCCTCCCTCTCTCTCTATCCATCTCTTCGCTCACTCTCTATAGCCTTCTCTCTCTCTCTCTTTATGTCCTCTTTGCTCACTCTCTCTCTCTCTCTCTCTCTCTCTCTCTCTCTATCCTTCTCTTTGCTCACTCAATGATATCTTATTGCAAAACCCCAACATGCATTGCTTTTGGCCTCTTTCTCTCATTTTTCATATGAAAAATAAGATCATGACATAATCATAAACAATTGGTAAACCCAATCACTTGAATATTCATATGTTCATTGCACTACAATGAACTCTTCTCATCAAGACACCCTCTACAACATCCTCTTCGGGATCAATACAAAAAACAATGTTCATGCCTAATCTTCATGCTACCATAGCATAATCTCCATATCTTGCATAAATCTCTACTATCACTTGCCCTTCTTTTGTATGATGCTTCAACAAGTTATCCCAAAAGTCATATCCATGTGACATCCACCTGCAAAAAAAAACACTTCTCTTAATTTCACAAAAAATGTAACACCCTTAATTTGGAGCACTTATATGTTTATACCATACCACACCATGTTATCCTATCTGGGCATCTTACCTAGTGCATCACGGTGCAAGGATCAATGATACAATCAGGCGAGAAAGGTTGTGCATGGTTTATTCCAACTATACGTTTGAAGGTAGCAGAGCGACGAGGGTATATGTCTACACAAGAGTATGAGATGAGTTATTGTAACAAAAAGGGATGTTCAATGGCAACCTCTATGGTTAGTGTCTCTTACCTCTTATCCAAACACCTTTCCAATCTGCATTGTACACCACACATTCACCAGGGTGTCTAAGGAGAAGCCAGATTGCTCGGCCTACGTTATAATGGCTGTCACTTTTTGATACACAGTACCAATGACAATAATAGAGCCATTGTCATCTAGGATGGTCTCACAAATATGAAGAAATAAAGGTTCCTCTCCATCTATGTGGCGTAGACATAAAACGTGAGAATTTTCACCCAATGTATACACAACAACACTTAAGGTCTTAATGATGGAAAACTCATTTCATTACACATGTACAGAGATTCCATGGCGGGACAATGTCATTAGGGTATGGAACCTCTTTTGGGGAACCTCACTACAATACAATCACACATTGTGCTTGTATTGACACCTTTAATATTAAAGGTCCGGTTTTCCTCTTTCACCATCTGCAACGTATCAAAAAGAAGTACTAGCTTCTCTGGACACTCCTAGTTCTGAATTGCATGGCCTATCTTCAAAGGATTTCCAACAAATGCCCTCATCTTTGGAGAATCATGGCTTGCTACACTATGTTGAGAAGAGCTATAGATTAATTGTCATTATAGGATATAAAAAATGCACATTTAAAATCCTTACACATGTGTTCACAATTGATTACTACACCTGTCAACGTCGAGGCTTCTATAACAGTAGAGAAACTAGCACTTTGATGTTCGCTTCGGAACACCGAGGACTACTGTCCAAGGGTGTACAACGAGACACTCCTACAAAACATACATTTTGTAAGTGCATGCACTACTCATATACATTACATTTTCATTAACTGATGAGTAAAACCATCCATGGCAAATTAACTGATGAGTAAAACCATATACATTACATTTTCATTAACTGATGAGTAAAACCATCCAATTGATGAGTAAAACCATCAATTGGATTCGGGTCTAAACACCAAGGTTAGGTGGATTATTATGTCGCAATGGTGCATTTCACCTCTTGCCAAGCTTATCTAGATCCATAAATTATTCATCTACGCTACTATTCCAACTTTGTAATAATTAAACCCCTCACCTCTTGCTAAGCATCTCTCGACGTATAACTAAATCATGTATGTTAGTATCCGAACTATTTAACAATAATCACGAGTAAAAGAGTGCCATGCCTGTGTTATTGCATGACCCGCTTCATCAACTTTTGGGGTTGCCTCAATCTTGCGTGTGCTATCCTCAGAATCATTTTCATCATACTCTAATGTAGAGACATCAGCGTCATCTTCTTCCCCTCGTGCCTTTGCTTTTTTCTTTTCCTTCGTTGCATCCTTCTTTGGTACTTTTTTCCCTTCATCATCGTCATCCTCTTCATCTTCATCATCCCCCCCTTCATCTTTCATAAGACCTTTGCCCTTGTCTTGAACATGTGTGATTGGTCACGTAGACTTCTAGTCTTCACAAATCATGATCCGAAAAGATATAAGAAACAATATTAAAAAAGAACTGAAATATATAATTGTATAGAACATATCATCGTTGATTGCTTTAATTTATAATTGTATAGAACATATCATCGTTGATTGCTTTAATTTATAGGCTCGAGTACACATCTCCTTCTCTCTCTTGGAAAATATTCCATTTGGAAAGTCAAACAATAATAGGCACCTCTTGTATATCCCTGCATCCCAAAGGTCCCGAAGTTGCTTCTGTGTATACATAGTGCTCTCATGTCATGGATTGCACCAACCTTTTATATTGGCCAGGCACAACTGCAATATATTTCTTAGCATTACACTTATGAATCCATCTACATATAATTGTTTTCATTCAGAAGTTTACAAATATAAGAGCACAATAAAGTAGTAAGTACTCTTTCTAGAATGTTATGCACCTAAACACAACACGCTTAGTAGCTTTGATGACAGTAGGGTTTGAAGCTACCATGCCTTGTTTTTTCAGGGATCCCACCATTTTCTCAAATAGCTTTCCAAAATACAGTCACTTGAGATCGATGAGGTCCTCTTGAAATATTATGGGAAAATTATTTTGTACTTATACAAGGACGGCCACACCTTGCGCTCCAATCTCATGGCATATGACTTCTCTTCTCAGCCAATCCCTAAATAAACTTACATTTGTTACGTTGCCATTGAAATTGTTATTCATACAAAATGCAGTGCTTTGTATATATCAAGAAAAAAAGGAAAGTAATTATTACTTACTTTTAGGGATTTGTAAGTCCTTTAGCCTCAGTGAATCGCCATTAATCAAAATATCTAAAATCATTGCTATCTGGTCATTTGGCAACGAGCTGGATGATAAATTGTACAGCCTATTCCCTTTCAAATAATCTGATTTCTCATTCTCATTAACTCTTGCACTAGTAACACAACACCAAAATTAAACCGCAACATTAAAACTATAAAATGATGTTGCCTACCAAATAGACAAAGAGGGAAGAGTGTAGGCTTTCTTACTCAAAGAAACCTTCTCCTTGTGCAGGGTTTGTAATCACCGCCATCCGCCTAGTAGCATGCCTCCACTTTCTTTCATCTTTATAATATGTAGTTCTCCATTTCTCTTCGAACTTATTTGAAGGCAAGCTATCTAATAGGGGGTTAATATCTCGGGTGGCTGTGAGGTACTCATTCTATTTTTCACATGTTATAACATTAGTTTGACAACATGTAAATGTTAATCATATATTGCAAGAGTTAGAAGATTAAAATTTTATGTGTGCTATTTGGGAAAGTTATGAAAGCTCGCAGAGCAGTTGTACTACCAGGATCGGTGACTCTTTTTTTTCTACATCAACGCATGCTTCTCCATCCATATCTCATTCATCATCGCTCTTGTGTGCTTCATAATTATTTATTTATTTGCTTGTCCAAGCACCCTGATGAGGCACACTTTGTCCATAAGAGATAAAGAAACATATCCCACTTCATTTATCCTATGGTAAAAAAAATTATGAGTTATGGATGAAAGATAAAACATACTACACTTGGACCTTCCCATGTCAAGACATATATTTTCGTAATGTGTATGTTCCCTTACCTATTTAAGTGTGCTATGATTGTGAGGACCTCTCGCTCGCTATCCTCATTGAATTCAATAAGGATAGCGCCAACACCACACGGATGTCTTGATACAACACATGGATGTCTTGATACAACATTCTTGAATGCTACAGTCAGTGTGAATTTAATTAGTCCCAAAACTATTTTAAAAAATTTAACACTGCGTTCAAAAAGTTAACAATTTAAGATGACTCACATTTACTAATCTCCTCCATCCATACCACAACACGATGATTGCCACCCCACACATTAAACATGTTGTTGGTCACATAAATGCCCACTCCATGTCTTTGATCACATTCTCGAACTCCTTGTTTTTCATTCGCCATATGTCATCACATGCACTAATATCATCTTGTGTTACTTCTCTACAGGATTATGGGATGAGGAGATAGAGAAAATGAACCTGTATTATCGATTGGCAACATAGCCAATTGTGTAGAATTCTTTGCCAGCGTCTTGTACCTAAACTACACTCTTTGTATAGAGGGGTTAGGCACAAGTCTACACAAGGGAATAGATGGCAAAGGAGTGGATTTCTTTACACCTGCAATGTACACACACAGGTTGTGCTTAGCAACCATAAAAATACCTTATGCAAGATTTGGTAAAAAGTGGATAACAATTACCTTTACTCTATTTAGATTGCCCTACAAGAGTCTAGTTATACAAACGAGTTGTATGTGTCACCATGAAGTGGTCTTCATTCTCGCCTTCTCTTTTAGTTCCCTTCTCCACCTCTCCTACTTCCTTTGTTTCTTTCATGGATTTTAAATAAGCACCCTTTTTTAAAGACTTAGAAGATCGACTTGGATTTATTTGTGGAGGAGCCCAATCATCATCATCTTCTTCTTGCACTATTTTCCTCCTTTTCTTCATACTTGTTACTTCTTGGCTTGCTTGTCTGGTAGGTGTGCTCTTTAAGCGTTGTGCATGCTTTGGATGTGGGGTTTCCTTTGATGTGTTTGGATCAATCTAAACACATCAACACATACAAGACAAATTACTCTCAGTAAAACCACAAAAAAGAGCATAATTGCAAAAGGTGGGAGAGAGATATAACAACACTCACGCAATCTCTTGCTAGCCATGCAATGGTGTAGCCTTTGGTTTGATTTAATGTGAGGATATCACCATCTTCAATGGGAAAAGGAAGGGGTACTTCTTCCACTTCAACATCTACAATCGACATGCCAACACGCCCAGATGGTAAATGAATTCCATGGATAGTATCTAGAGTGGGGTTTACATGCAACACGGTCCTAGTAGCTACTTTCATACCATTGAACATTAAGAACATCCATGTCCCTCTTTCCAGTTGGGGAGGCACCATTTAGAAAAGTGAACAAGCAAGATACGAGAGAGAGAAAAGTAGGAGATTGATAAATAAGACTGCCTCGGAAGGAGATTGGAAGAGGAAAGAAAGAGAACAAGCAAACAAAGTGAACAACAATAGAGAGATCAAAAAGAAAGATATAAATAAAGAAAGAGAATATCTATATAAAGAAAGAGACGATATGAATAGAGAAAAAGATATAAATAGAAAAAAAATATAAATAGAGAGAAGGATAAAGAACAAAATAGAAAAAAAAAGAAACAAATCTTTAGGGTTTTGGATAAAAATTGAAAAAAAAAGAGACAAGAAAGAGAAAGGAATTGAGAAAAAAAAAGAAGAGAGAAAGAGAAAGGGAAGAGATGTTAGAGAGAGGGAGGGAAAAGAGAGGGGGGAGGTGTTTGAGAGAGAGAGAGAGAGAGAGAGAGAGAGAGAGAGGCAATCATCGGTGGGTGGGCGAGAGCAAGAGAGAGAGAGAGAGAGAGAGAGAGAGAGAGAGAGAGAGAGGTGGTCACGAGAAAGAGGTCCCCTCACTAAGGGCGACCACCCTTAGTGGGGGGACATGACACCTCACTAAGGGCGACATCACCCTTAGTAGGGGGACCCTCCCCTTACTAAGGGCAACCACATCTCTCTCTCTCTCTCTCTCTCTCTCTCTCTCTCTCTCTCTCTCTCTCTCTCTCTCTCTCTCTCCATTATCCTTAGTTGAGGGGACCCTCCTTCACTAAAGGGAGACCTTGTTGAAAAAGTAGAATTAGTTTTTTAGTTTTTTAGTTTTTTTAAAATTTTAAAAAGATTTTTCTATTTGAAAAAGTAAATATAGTTAAAAAAAGGATTTTGGTTTATTTTTAAATGGTTAAAAATAACAATTCGAGGCGAGAGAGAGAGAAAGATATGATCTAGTCTCAGAGGAGAAGGGAAAATGAGAGAGAGAGAGAGAGAGAGAGAGAGAGAGAGAGAGAGAGAGAGAGAGAGAGAGAGAGAGAGAGAGAGAGAGGACACCTCACCTAGAGAGTGAAGAGGAGGCTTACAGTAGAGAAGGTGTGATTTTTACAGTAAGTTGATGTATTTAGAAGATAGTTGCATCTAAAGGAAAAGAGGAAGCTTCACATAACATCCATTAAAAGTGATCGTAAAATTTGAGTTACCGAATGTATGTGATCCTTCAGCCTCTCCAATAAATGCAAAGAATGGAACAAGCACATGATGGCCATTGTTGGGTGAAATCTTGATTAATAAGAGTATTGATTGGGAATTTATAATTTTTTAAATAATAGGAAAGCTCATATAGAAGCTTCCCTCGCTGGGCTTAATAACGGCGGATGGATATGGCTCTCTAGCTTGTTTTTACTGCAAGAACAAACTTGTATGCAGAAGAATGTGTGGTGCTACGGTGTACTATTGTAACTACACTTTTATGACTTCTACATTCTCTTTATTTTAATATTTCAATATTTTTTCTAGAGAGAGAAAATAAGAATTGACCATTTTCTTACAAGGCCATACAAATGACCTCCAAAATGTCCTAATGCCTAAGATCAGATGGAGTGGGAGAGTACTTCTCCAATGAATTCAGTGTGAGTACTTGAGAAAACATGGAATTTAGAGACAATTGACATGCATACTCCATACAAAAATGGTGTTACTAAGAGAAATAATAGGCACATTGTAGAGCCTGCTCGCGCATTGATGGAGCATGCCTCACCCATTATTGGGCTGAAGCAGCTGTGACTGTAGTTTACATTATGAACAGGACCCCCACAAGAGGCAACAATGCATGATATGACTGTACAGAGAAGTATACTGGAAAAAAACCAAATTTGTCACACATGAAGGTGTTTGGATGCATTACATATGAAGGTGTTTGGATGCATTACATATGTACACATTTGTCACACATGAAGGTGTTTGGATGCATTACATATGTACACATTCCTAATGAGCTACACAATAAGCTAGATCCAAAGGCTGAAAAATGTATGTTCATTGGTTACTCCCTTGAGCAAAAGGGGTACAGATGTTACAACCTTGTCACACATGAGATGATGATGAGTAAGGATGTTATCTTTGATGAGATGAGCAGTTGGTGTATGATGCTATAATTGGGGCTAATGCACAAGAGTAGGTGGTTATAGGTTAGCAAATCATTATAGTCATTAAGTGGACTGAGAGAGTCCTCTAGCAGTGGGCCTATTGATAGACCATGGAGTCCTCTAGCAGTGGGCCTATTGATAGACCATGGAGTGGTAGGCTGCTACGCTAGAAAATCAGTCTTGCAAGTTCAGCACAGCAAGTGCATCACATAAAGGTAAAGAGAAGGTGGATGAGTCTCTTGGTATGCCTGACATTTTAGCAGGGGATGAGGAGTTTGGGATTCCAACTATTAGGACACCTAGTGCAAGGAAGGCTAAGGTAGCCACAAGGATACCAAGGATAGATCCAAGACCATGTACGTCAAACAGGGTCAAAAACTCTATTTAGAGATTGATGTATATGGTTATGCAAGAGGTTGAACCTACATGTTTTGAGAATGTTGTTGGGCATGTACATTGGGAGAAAGATATCGATAAAGAAATGGCTACATCTGATAAAAATAAGACATGAGAATTGGTGCCTTTGCCTGAGGGTAAAAAGGCTATTGGATGTAAGTGGGTCTACAAAGTGAAACACTACTTAGGTGGAAGCATTAGTAGGTACAAGGTGAGATTGCCAAAGGTTATGCTCAGACCTACGACATTGATTATGAGAAGACATTTAGTCCTCCTCACAAAATGGCAACCGTGAGAGCTATTATTATAGTGGCTGCATTAAATGGCTAGATTTTACATTAGGTGGATGTAAATAATATGCTCTTGGATGGTGAGGATTTGAGTCACCCAGATTATGTGTACAGCTATGTAAAACCTTGTATGGCTTAAAGCACACACCGAGAGCATGGTATAATAAGATTGCACAGTATCTTATTACCATTGGCTTTCATATGGCAGATGTTGATCATTCACTCTATGTGTGAAAGAGTGATAAGGGGATTGTGGTCATCACCATCTATGTGGATGACTTGATTATTTGGGGTGACAATGAAGAGAAAGTTGAGAATGCAAAGGGTCTCCATAAGAAGAAGCTTGACATGAAGAATTTGGGTGAGCTAAGATACTTTCTTGGCCTTGAGGTCATCAGAGGATGCTTGAGAGCATATGGATGTCAAGAGAAACAATATGCATTGGACATGTTGTCTAAATATGGTATGGTTGGCTATAAGCCCATTTTTGTACCGTTGGATATAATGGCAATCTGAGTGCAAACATAAGTGAGATTTTGGAGAATGCCACTATGCACAGGAAGATATTGGGCAGTTTGATTTACATGACGATCACCAAGCTAGACATGAACTACACAGTTGGGTTAGAGAGCTTGTTTATGCAGGTTCCTCGGAGGCCACATTTGGATAATGTGAGGTGCACACTACGATATGTGAGGACCACAATGGATTATGGCCTCTTCTATGAGGCTGGCATATAGTTGTAGGTGTATGGATACAATGATGCAGATTATGCTGGTAGCATCTTGGATAAAAGATCTGCTAGTAGCGGGTTTATGTTTTCCTTTGGGAGTGTTGTAAGAAGTAGCCACAATAGTTGCCTTATTGACTATAGAGGTAGAGTACAGGGGTGCTACGATGTAGCATGTGAGGTAGCTTGGTTACGTAAGCTACTTGGAGGTTTGGGGCTGCATGTGGACAACAAGTTGTCATCTATTGTGACAATCTTAGTAGTATACAGTTAGCTAGGAAGCTAGTGTTTCATGCATGGACAAAACACATAAAGGTCCCATTATCACTTCATCAAAGAGAAGTTCTTGGTAGGAGATGTTGATCTCGTGTACGTCAACATAGAGAAGTAGGCAACTGACATTTTCACCAAGAGCTTGGGGGCAGAGAAGCTTTTTAGATTCCACATTGTGCTTGGAGTCTTGGAGATGGCGTTGAGCTTAAGGGGGAGTGTTGAGATGTAAGCTCAATATGAGCTGACACTTAGGATGTGCCTGGGTGATCGTTGCACTTTTACACCACTGGCGTATCTAGTAGCTAACATGATGGATCTTTGCCATCAGGCCACACTGATGTATTTCACAATCACACTGGTATGTTCCATGATGTCAAGTACAAAGGTGCCAAGTGCCAAGCACCAAACAAGTTATAAGTTCCAAGTTACAAGTGCCAAAAGTGCTAGGTGCCAAGTGCCAACAAGTGCTAAGTGCCAAGTGCCAAGAACCAAGAACCAAGCTCCAAGCACCAAGTGCTAGCCAAAAGTGCTAGGTTCCAAGTGCCAACAAGTGCTAAGTGCCAAGTGCCAAGAACCAAGCACCAAGTGCTAAGTGCCAACAAGAACCAACAAGTTATGAGTTCCAAGTAACAAGTGCCAAGCACCAACAAGTTATAAGTTCCAAGTTACAAGTTCCAATTGCCAAGTGCCAAAGTTCAAGCTCCATGCTCCAAGTGTCAAGCACTAAAAGGCACACACCAACATCTAGAAGAAGATACTAGTGTGTGAGGTGCTAGTGCTAGCGCTAGTGCTAAGTGCCAAAGTGTCAAATGCTAGTAGGTGCCAAGTATCAAATGCTAGCTCTAAGTGCCAAAGTGTCAAATTCTAGGTGCCAAGTATCCAAATGCTAGCTCTAAGTTCCAAGTGTCAAATTGTAGATACCAGCAAGTGCCAAGTACTAAAAGCCATACGTTAAAAGAAATAGGATGCTAGTGCGAGGTGCTGTGCTAAGTGCCAAGTGCCAAGTGCCAAGTGTCAAGTGCTAGTGCCAAGTGTCAAATAATAGGTGTCAAATAAGTGCCAAGTACAAGGTGTGCTAGGTACTAAGTAAGTGCCAAGTACCAAGAGTCAAATGCTACATACCAATAAGTTCCAAGTACCAAGTGTCAAATGCTACGTACCAATACCAAGTTTGAAATTCTAGGTGCCAATAAGTGCCATATACTAGGTGTGCTAGGTACCAATAGCCAACAAGTACTAGAAAAGTGTATGAAGTGCCAAGTGCCAACAAGTGCAAGTGCTAAGTCAAACAACTTGAGAGGCTAGACTTAAGCAACCACCAACAAAATTAAAACCTTTTTTTCTCTTAGGCTCATAAAGTGAGGTGTGAGGTGTCGAGCTAACAATCTCTAAGTGTCATTAGCTATGTCCTTTGTGTGTATCTCCATTCCCTTTCTCCCATGCCTCCATGCTTCTTTGTATATAGTCTAATAATGCCTAAATACACCTATATTTGGGATGACTTTTTTGGACCTCTTTTTAAAAAAGGGGGGATCTCGGAGCACCTGGATAATTGGCGATGTGCTCCCAAAGCCCCCCTTTTCTAAAAAGAGGTCCAAAAAAGTCATCAAAATGTAAGCATATTTACAATTGTATCTACCATTTTGGGCTCTCTGATGTCAAAAGTGTAAAACTATACACCTAGAAAAATTTGGTAACATTATGATGGGATTTAGAGCACCTAGAGTCCCTCTTCTTCTCTTGTGAGCATAGGGAGCCATGTTTCTTTTCTTAACATAGGTTGGAATGGAGGAATTAAGGCTAAGGGTCATTGGTAAAGATCATAGAGGTATTGTTGTATCTGAATGCATGTTGGCAAGAAGGCAACGAAGCATACAGTGGCATCCATGCTAGAATCTTTCTATACATTGGTAGCATGGAGACATAGATGCATGGAAGTATAGAGTGTGTGGATAGAGACATACATAGGGATAAACATGGTGGGGTAATTGTTGTTAAGGACTCCTCAGGCTTTGTGAAGGATCATCTCTATCTTATCATCACAAGTGACCTCTATATATTCTCTCTATCTTCCTCTCATCTTCTGCCAACAACGTACTTCTATTCAAGATCAAGGTTGAGAAGATGTCAACCATGAAGAGCCTCAAAATATTGGTTGGATCATCTATACAAGTAAGACAAAAACAATCTCTCTAAATTGGTTATAATTTTGTGATGAAAAGTAAATGCCTTAATTGTGAATTGGCCATTGTTAAATTACACACACACACACACACACACATTACATTTTAATGTGTGAAAAAAGCTGGCAAATTTGTGAGAATGCCAAAAAAGCTCACATAAAAATTTTCCCCTATCTCATGGGTGTCATAATCTATTTGTGCATTATACTAATAATGCCAAGGTACACCTAAGATCACATCTACTCCCTTGTAAAGGTGCTACTAGGAAATCTCAGTTATCATCATAGGATTGAATATACTGATACCTAAGTCTTTATTAACATCTTTTGTGAAATATTGTACTTCATACTCGTGTGAATGGAGTTTTGACCTTAAATTGTGATGAGGTGGATTCAAATTGTACTTCGTGCTCGTGAATGCAATTTTGATCTTAAATTGTGAGGAGGTGGATTAAGACCAAACATTCTCACCACTCTTTCAAATATGAAATCATGCGTGCTCCCTCATCATGTAAAATAATTTCTTTTTCTTTTATAGTTCCTTTTACTTTTAAAAGAGAACGAAATTGAGTCTTGAATTTACCTTCATAGTTGGTTTGTTCATAATTACCCTCTTGCTTGGCATGACGATTATCTTCAATCATGTGTGTGGCTTTGCCACTAAATTTTTGCTTTTCCCCCTCACTTGATTTTAATTATTCTCTAGATACTCGTGACCATAGTGACCCTCTTTGTTGTACCTACAATGTGATAATTCTAGGAATCTACGGGAGGCTCATAGCAAAAAATTAATTCCATCATTAAGAAAACTAATTAAAGATTAAGAGGTAGTTAAACTTGTACAAAATGAAGAAACTAATCACACAATAGATAATATCATTACATTGCTTGCTAATGAGAGATCCTAATTACATGATTTTATAGCTCTCAAAGGAGCCCCTATCCATAAGATACATGCACCCTTGTCCCATCCATGTGTCAATAAATTCTCACAATCCATGTGCTTTCTATGTGTTATCTTTTTTACCATTGACTTTACCTTTTATAAGTGACCATACAAATCAACCTTTGAGTTAGGACCGTTAGTCTTTCTTTCTTTCTAATGTGCATTATCTCCTTCTTGCTCTATACTTGTTGCACCCTCACACATTGCTATACCAAACAAGACTTGCATAGCTCACTATTAGTCTTTGAGGATGTATATAATTTATTCTCTTTTGTGGTTGCATCTAGCTTACTGTTGTTTGTTGCTTGTGCTTGGTTGGTGCTCTCACTACCAAATTTGGGTCTTTCAAATGGTCTAGGAAAGAGGTGATGTCTAAGGTTTCTAGACAATAATGATATTGGTGATTCAAAATAATTGGGAAAATCATTTTTCTTCTTGCAAATTGATAGCTAAAGATATGGCATTGCTAAGAGAACAAGAACATAACATATTCACTCTTCGGCTCTAATGTTTAGTTCTCCCACCCCCCCGCTATAAACTTTCTTCTTTGCTCTTTCTCTCCTACACTTTCTCTAAGGCTTGGAGTGGCAATAAGATTTGCCAAAATGTGTATATATAAGCTGATATGTTCTCCTTTTCTAGCTATCTAAAAATATCCTATTGCTGTCTAGCTTTGCTTTTATAAGATAGCAATAGAAAATCTTTCTTAATCAATCTCTGAAAAGCTTCCCATGACTTAGGTTTCCCAAAATTTATCTACATAAACTGATATGTTCTCCTTTTTTAGCTATCTAAAAATATCCTATTGCTGCCTAGCTTTTCTTTTATAAGATAATAATAAAGAATCTTTCTTAATCGATCTCTAAAAAGCTTCCCACAACTTAGGTTTGCGCCTACTCTATCTAGTGACATTCCACCAAAGAATTTTTCTACTAATCAAATGGTTCCTAGCACACTTTACTTTCTCCTTCTCTAAGAATTTATCCCCATAGAAATAATCATCAAGTTGTCTCAACCATGTAAGTACTATCGGTGCATCCTTTTGCCATAATAATAATGAAAAATAAATGCCTTCTTGATAATCTTTCTCTCCATGGACTCTTGAGATTTAATGGTGGTATAAAAACTTACTTTTGTAAGATAGAGGTAGAAAATATTTCTTAATTAATCTTTGAAAATCTTCCCACAACTTAGGTTTATGCCTACTCTATCTAGTGACATTCCACCAAAGAGCTGCACTACCAATCAAATGGTTACTCTAACACACTTGACTTTGTCCTTCTCTCTGAGAATTTATCCCATGGAAAATAATCATCAAGTTGGCTCAACCGTGCAAGTACTACCCATGCATCCTTTTTTGAAAATTTCTCAAGAATTTTAACCCTGAAAAATAACCATCAAGTTGGCTCAACCATGCAAGTACTACCCATGCATCCTTTTTGCCATCATAATTATGAAAAGTAAATTCCTTCTTGCTAATATTTCTCTCCTTCTTGGACTCTTGAGCTTTAATGATACCCCAAACTCTATGAATACAATCCTCCTTGGAGTCTAATGAATCAAATCCCAAAGATGCTCGTCTTTGCCTTTTGTGTGAAACTTAACTTTCCAAATATTCTCTCTATCTTTTCTCACTCAACAATTGGGATTGAAGTATTGCATTCAGTTTCTCTTTGATAGTGGATAGTGGACAATGGACAGTGGGTGGTTGCAGTTGATCTGCCATGATGAGAATTTTCAAAGAAATAAAAAGAGAAAAGTTTTTTGTAAATAAGAAAAATTACTAATAAATTAATCAATAAAGATTCCTTATTTATCACTCAAAATTTATAAAAGATTAATAGCCTAGCTCAAGTTGGCAATTCCACTCAAGGTAGATGAATTCAAACTATGGCAACATGGACCCAAAAATATACAAGATTTCTGGTGGCACATAAGAGCCCGTCAAACCGGTATTTGTTGAGCCTCTTTTATTTGGCAAAATTATTTTCTTTTTATATTGAAGCAATGTAATTTTCTTCTACTTTTCTGAAAAATTTATAATTTTTTGAAACCCTTTTTGGTTCCAATTTCTCCAAGAAAAAATTAGAGTTTGTATAGAGTACCACTTGAACCTTTGTACGGGTCTTTATTACCTTCTTGTAGTGATACTTTTTAGGTAAATCAAAGGATTGGTAAGAAGCTTTAGAACTTTAAATCTTTAAAGCTTGAAGATTTTGTAAAAGACTTTTATTTGTGTACATTTTCTAAGTTAAATACGATGACACACTAGGCATCCCCATTGCACCATAGAGAGAGAACAATTCGCATGTAACATGACCTTTCATCTTTTGTACATTTTCTCATGATGCTTCTCATCCTAATGATTTAATCCCTTAGCATATTCCTCTTTGGAAGCATGATAAGGTGGACCCAAAAGTGGTGTCCTCCTAGAGGTGTGCTTGATAGTACAAAAATAAGACATTCAGGTTGGATAATATAATTTAAGCTAATTTTATAATGACGCTACCATCATTTATAATGACAATACCGCTATTTTGTTTTGAATACTATGGCCAGCTAGATTTTAATTACTCCTTTGGCTACACAGCCTATATTTCTTCATTTGTCATTTTTTTCTCTCTTCTATTCTCATGTTTGTAGTCTATCTCACCTCTTTTACTAGCACACTTGTTGTTCCTTATGGTTTCTTTATTTCTTCAATGTGTTACTTCATGACCTATATTATCTTGCTTCAAGCAAGTTATTATTACTACTAATGATATGCTTCTCCATCGTGGCAATGGAAGAAGCTATCTTTTCAGAGGGGATAACTATGCCACCTATATGAACATCAAGAGCCTTAACAATACCTCAAGCATAAGAATTGTAACAGATATACAATTATAAATAATAAGAAACTATGAAACTTCTAGGAAATGAGATTGATGACATAGGAGAGTAATTTTCAAAAGCATGCAAAAAAGAACTTCAGGGATGATGATGTCAAGAGGAGGAAAACTTTAGGGAAGCTTGTGAATTATTTTCTATGGATGATAGAAGGTCTCAGTGTAAGAAGTGAAAGAACAACATAACAAATGATGTGTTGAATGATCCTCATGTATTCCCAATCAAATGTGGTATGGAGCATTAAAGTGATTCCTATGTTGGCTCTAAGGAAGTCATTGGCAATTGGTAAAAATTTGTATAATGAACGATGTGATACTACCGGCCCAATCAACATATGTGTATCCATGTTGGTATATCTCTGTGCTAGCCTCATAGAAAAGTCCATAATAAATTGTGGACTTTATGTACCTAAGAATTTGTCTAGCCACATCCAAGTGTGACTTCCTAGGGGCCTATATAAAATGACTCACAAGTCTAACAACATATCTCAAGTATGATCTAGTAATGGTCATGTTTTTTACCCAAGAAATACCGTAACTCTCACCCAAATACTTTATCTCAAACTTTTGTTTCAAATGTATCCCGATATCTTGTATGTTAGTATCACTATTACTAGTGATAATCAAGTCATCCACATAAATTACCAATAGCATGATCCTTGTCTCTCTCTTTTTTGCATAAAGTGAAAAATCTACATGGGTATTTAAAATTCAATGGTAACAAGATACTCCTTGATCTTGTTTGACCATGCTCTAGGTGTCTTCTCTAAGCTATACAAGGCTTTGCATAACTTACACACAAAATCTAGGTGTGTATCACTCTCATAACGAGTGGTTACATCATGTATGCTTCTTGTAAATCACCATGCAAGAAGGCATTCTTTACATCCATTTGATGTAAAGACCAACCCCTTTGTTGTGCAACCATATGATAACTCTCATAATTGTCATTCTTGTAACCACGCTGAATGTCTCCTCTCATAATTAATGCCATAGATCTATGCATAACCCTTGGTAAACCTATACCTACTCAATGATCCATCCGAGTTATGCTTGACCATATGCACGCACTTACATCCAATTGCCTTTTTTTCCTTAGGCAAAGGCATTATAATTCTCATATTATATTTGTATCCAATTCTACTATCTCCTTCTCTATGACATCTTCCCATTTTTTATTTCCAAGTGCCTACTCAAAACAAGTGGGATCCAAATCTTGTATTACTTTAACCATGTAGGCATAATGATGGGCTATATATCCATCATATCTCAACCTATCAATTGGGTACCTAATCCTCTAGACCTATATATACCATGTAGGCATAATGATGGGCGATATATCCATCATATCTCAACCTATCAATAGGGCACCTAACCCTCTAAACCTATATATACCTAGATCACTACTAGGTGTCCTCAAAATAGCCATGGTTCTTCTCACACCAAGAGTAACCAATGATAGAATGCCAAGCTCCTCATCAAGGCTCTACTCCGAGCCACTAAATCACCATACACATATGAGTGACCTGCTATGGATGATAGATCATGCACAAAAGGTTAATCTGCCTTTTCCTTCCCTTTTCATGATTTCCTTTAGGCACTAGAGTCAATATGCACATATGAGTGACCTCCTATGATAGATCACGCATAAAAGGTTGATCTACCTTTTCCTTCTCTTTGTGATGCATATGTACCTATATCTGTCCTCAACCTACCTGACCATGGACTAACACTAGATCTAATGATAGAGGATTCTCCAAGTCCACTAAGAACTTGTGAGTACTATACATATGGTGCAACATCATTACTTCTTACATGGACTAAACTAGATCCAATGATAGAGGACTCTCTTAGTCCACTAAGCACTTGTGAGTACTACTCTACATGTGTAGCAACATCATTACTTTTTACGTCTACACCTTCCATTACATTCACTAGTGTATGCTAGCTACTCATCTCAAGACAACATCTATGTTACTCACATCTCACAAGTGATAGGGTTATAATATCTATAATCTTTCAGCTCCAAAGCATAACTAATGAAGATGCATTTATCTACCTTGACTTTTTTCTCAGTTCATTGAGAATATGCACATATATAATACATCCAAAGTCTTTTAACTGGGACATCTGGTTTTATGCATTTAACTTTTGTTTAGGCATCATGCAATGAATAGCTATAGTGGGAGTCCTATTTACAATGTACACAACTACTACTGTTTACAACCCAAAAATAATGTGGCATATTCTTTTCAGACATCATGGCATGGACAACTTCTGCAATGTGCTTGTTTTTTCTTTCTTCAACACTATTTTATTGTAAAGTATACCTACTTCCTTAAGAAATCACTAAACTCATTGGTGAAATAGTATCCCCCATCATCTGATCTTAGGCATTTGATCTACATACCTTTTTCCTTCTTGGCCAAGGCTTTAAATCTTTGAAAATGAGAAAAAACCGCACTTTTCTCCTTCACATAAAACATTTTCCTAGTGTGATCAAACATAGTGCCTATAACCTATAATTGTTATAGTCATGGTCGGTCCTCATATATCAAAATGCATAACATACAATGGCCTTACAGCACTGACATGCTGTAAGAAATCATGTTTAGCCTTCTTACCAAGATGGCATGCTTCATATACTTTGTGTATACAATCAACCTTGAATTTAAAACAAACCTACAACAATATTTTAGGCCTTCGTAGACTTCAGCCCACTGTATATTCATATGACTAATGTGCTTGTGCCATATGTCAATATACAATGACACATGTCTCATGCTGCACAAACATATGGTTGCCTTCACCTCAGGTATGTTAACATCCAAAGTAAACATCATGCCATTTTTGTTATCCTTTGCCATCTGACTATGACTAGTCATGTGGTTAGAGGTGCCATAATCCACGTAACAAATATCTCCTGATCCTGACATATCTCATGTTGTGGAACTGAGCATGTACTACATCTCACAAACATCTACTCACTTTTTTCATCACATTGTTTACTTGATAATGTATAGTGGCTTTGTTGGAAACTTTCCACTTTTAATATCATTCGACTTTTTATAGAATTCCTTTGCCATGAGCCTTGGTTTGCCACATTAATATCACTATATGCTATTTATATTTTGATTTCTTGGCTAACCACCTTGGTTCTCTATCTCCCCTTGCTTCTAGAGTGGTCTCTTCCACTTGTTTATACATTAGATTCCTATTGTTGTTGCCCATGATTTCTATTTCCAAAACAACATGCACCTCAACCTCTAGATGATGATCTGTCTCTACCTCTACTAGAAAACCTATAATCTTTAAAGAGTGGTACCGTACACCTGCTATACTACAATTGTTACATAAATATACATCCACCAATAACTTGCAAATCTTAGATTCTCTGTATAGATTATTCTACAACCAAATTTTTGTTGGAACTTTGCACCAAACCAGAACTTGTGCATACACAATCAAAATTGACATGTCATTACGAAAAACTTACAGAGCCAAAATGGGGCTCAAAATGTGCCAAAATTACCTCGAAACATGTAAAATTTTAGTTAACAAAGTTAACTGCACATAATGGGGTCTTTTTTCTTCAACCCAGGAGGATGCCTCAAACTGAGATTGTGACTTCCATGTCTACAAGATGCTAGTCCAAAATCAAAGAGGGAAAGAGGTTGAAATATCCTCACCCATGTACCACTTCCTGGATTTCCTTGTTCTTAGCTCTTTCTTGCTTCCTCATCTCTCAATTAAATTGTCTATACTATAAAGAGAATGTGGGGGAGAGGGAGAGATTGAGTTACTTGCAAGTAAACACACACACACACACACACAAGAGATTGCAAGACACAAGAGAGAGATAGATTGCAAGACACAAGAGAGAGATAGATGGATGGATTTTCTTCTATCTTATTCTCTTCTCTATAACCATAAATGAAAGAGATAAGAGTATATACTATAAGGTAAGGAAAAATACTCTCCTACTATAACATATAATGGTTGGTATGGGTAAAGGCTGAAGCAAACCACCGGGCTTTTGTGTGGGATCCTTATTGAGTTAACAAGGCATGTATTTGGCTGAAAGTTGGACCAAAGAGCAAATGAAATTGCCTCTCTCCAATAGGGGAGGTTGACCATATGTCGATGGGTAAAGCATGGTGGCCCCTATCCTAGCCATTTCTCACAAATAAGGAGTGGAGAATTATAGAGAAGAAGTTAAGAGAGAACCCACAAGGCCATGAGCAACAGCTCGATGCAATTTGGTTATGATGGGGACCTCCCAGTATGGTTTGAGTGGGAAAGCCACGGTTGTGCAAAATTTGTAAGTACTACCACTTTTTTTCTTTGATTCATCTTTTCATCTTATTCATAAAATTGCTTGAGATAGTAAATTTGTTTTTTTTAGAAAACACAAGCTAAATATGGTTATTTATTGTTGAATACATCATGATAGAGAACCATGGCAATCACAAGTTCTTGAAAAGGGGGAAATCGCTCAAGCTCCTATTGAGGTGAATTGAATAGTATATCATATTCTCTTTTATATTTTCTATAAAATTTACAATTATCTATGTATTTTTTTTTCTATTTGTATAGGATAATGACAATGAGGAGCATGTTGTTGATGATGATGTGGAGCATGATGTTGTTTTTGTTGTTGTTGATGATGAAGATGAGCTTGAGGATAAAGACGAATAGGGTACTCTAGGATGTATAGTTTTGTCTTTTGTTTAGAACACATGGTTGAGAATATGATTCCTATTTTTGCCTATATTAGATGTATCATAAATATACTTTTGGTATTTTGGATTTTAATAAAGTTTTACATGGTTTCAAATATATAAAACTTAAAATATGCCCTATTTTCATCTAGTTTACCTTTGACCTAAAAATCTGATTTGCTTTTTCCCTATCTTCTAGCTTGCAACAATGAGGTTGCCATCATCATCGCCTGCTGCTGCTGCAACAACCTAAATCACAATTTCCAAAGACATCACGAGTGCCATCACCATCAAATATTCATCCGCTATCTTCAACGCCATCTAAAAAGGTTAGCTTGCTTGCCATTGCCATGTAAAAATATTTTCTTGCTCCACGCGTGTCTCTCTTGTAGTGTTTGCATAACTCATTTCTTGGCCATGCCTTGACATTGGCCATGGCCAAAAAATGTGGGAAGCAACCCACGTCGAAGATGGGAAACAACCCATGTCAATGTGGGTTGCTTCCCACCTTTTTTGGCCATGGCCAATGTCAAGGCATGGCCAAGGAATTACCATGGCTGGTAGGTAAGGACTCGATGCATCCCTAAAGGTGATAGATCCTCAAGAGTGTTATTATTTCTTGAATCCCTAAGAGAAGGAAAGAAATATATTTTTGTCGAAGGTGCAGATTGCTTTCAGCATTCTAGTGGTGACTGTTTTGGTGATGGTTCCTCATTCGGATTGCAGGGTCCTTTGAAAAGCTACCAAGATATCAGTTCTTTGGTCATATAATTGGGAACATAAAAGGTCAATTGATAATCTTTGACACTATCTTGGAATTCAACCTGCTTTATGTTGAGATGTCAAGCTCAACATGAGCTGACACTCACAAGGCGACTGCATGACCGTTCGACATTTACATCACTGGTGGGTTTGGTAGCTGGCACCAACATATCTGCACCAAAGATTCTACAAAACTGGACTACATTGTGACTAGTCCACACCCACCCACCCACTCCACTTTAGCGTGTTCATATTATCGACCGCTCTTGTATATACTCTAGTATGTGTGTTAGTCACTTTATCTCCTTTGTAGACCTCTTTTGTTGAAGAAGAACAACAATTTTCAGCCTCTCACCTTGTGTGTTCTCTTCTAAGGTTTGCGAGAGTGTATGTATGCTTGCAAGAGCTCAAGCTCCCTTCACCCTTGCATCTTTTCATGGTACTAGAGCCTAGTTCATGCTAAGATATGAGTGGCAAGCAAGAGAAGAATAGGAAGCGGTACAAGGGTAAGAGCTTCATCTACTCTTCCCCCTTTGTGTTGTCTACTACACCCTTGTCGGGAGATCTTCAGGAGGCACCGACAAATGAACTACGATTGAGGAGCTTTCTTCGTCGCGGGAGTGGAGCTATATTCTTCTTTGGATCGAATTTTTTTGGGCCGAGAACGCGTTTTAGGACCGTCTACACCTCCGTTTTTCAGTTCGCAAAGCGTTCACGTGCACTGTGGGGGTAAGTTTTGATTCTCTGTAGAATTCTATTTTTGGTATTGCAAGAAGGGTGATTAGTTGTGCAGACATTGTGTGTACTGCAAAGAGGACTTACTGGTGCTATTGGGTGTATGCATGCAAGTCGAGATCACTGGTTGTGACAGTTTGGGTGTAGAATAGTACCGATGCTGTGCAAAGAATACAGCAGTTTATGTATGTCAAATAAGAGTGTTATTTTTGGTGAGTTTGTATTGCAGATAAGATGTCAAATGATGGAATTAATCAAATTGTTGCAAAGAATCTTGACAAGAACAACTTCCATGCTTGGAGGTTTAGATTAACAATTTTTTTGATGGAAAAAGGCTATTGGGACTACATTGAAGGTGAACATGAGGAGGCACCCGAGATACCGGAGATTAATCCAATTGCTGCATATGTAAAAGAATACAAGGATTGGAATCAAGGAGTAAGGAAAGTCATGTATTCGCTTTCTATTAGCATAGAGGACACCATGATTGGGCATATACAGGATGCCAAGTCACCCAAGGAGGCATGGGACACCTTGGTGAAGCTGTATGAAACTAACACCAAGGCACAAAAGATTTGGTTGAAGAATGAGCTTTATGCTATGGAGAAGAAAAACATGTTTGTGAATGATTATGCCTTGAAGATCAAGGGTATTGTGGAATCCCTTGCATCTATTGGTGTTTCTGTTGAATGATGATGATAAGGTGGAAGTATGTCTACGTGGTCTCGGGCCAAAATACAAGGCATTCAAGATATCTATTCAGACTCGGGAAAACATTCCCAACTTTATAGATTTGGTGTCAATGCTGATCATTGAAGAGAAGAATTTGGGTGAAGATCAATAGTCTTCACAAAACAAAAACAGTTCAAAGCAGTAGGCCTTCTACACAAGTTCTGGTAGAGGACGAGGTTGAGGTCTTGGACGTGGCCAAGGTGGTGGCTGAACAGTCCCATGAATCACAACAATAACACACAAGTGGAAGAGGCCAGTTTAGAGGCAGGGAGAATCAAAGAGATCGTGGTAATTCGCAAAGGCAGCATAATGATACACGAGGCTGTTTTTACTATGGTAAGCCTGGACATGTGTAGGCAGATTTCTATAAGAAGCAGAATGACATGTGAAATAGAAAAGTGTAACAAAATAACTATGTGTAATCTAGCAGAAATAATGAAGATAATGAGAGGTTATTTGTTATGCAACATGTAGTTAATACTGTGTCTGGAAATGATGTAGGAGCATGTAAGGATGATGTATGGTATGTTGATTCAGGTGCTTCGAACCACATGACAAGTCATGGTCAGTGGTTCAAGGAAATGAAGAGTCTTGAAAGACCAAGTTTTGTTGAAATAGGGGATGACACTATTTCAAGCTATTCGACACTTGCAATATAAAGATTTGGCCAAAGGAAGTAAAGTATATGGTCAGACAACGAGTAAGATGTAAAACTCGAGAGTTCTAAGGGATTATCCAACGACTAGAGACTAAGATTCGGTTTGGATAATCAAGAATTGGTTAACTAAAAGGTGTTGGTTCATTCCAACAAAACGACAGTGGTAGTTCGGCTATTCATTGAGTATATCAGTCGCATATATGTGGGCTGATTTCCAACATAGTAAGCGATAGAGCGATATAAAGTTTAATAGTTGTTTTGGCATACTGTGTTCAAACTATTGGATACTATGCTAAGCTTGAGTACGGTTAATCATCCACAGCGATGTTCTAATCAAGAGAGTCAATCAAATCTAAAAGTATATGCTACGAGCATAATTAAGAAGAAAACCAGTTTGCGTATTTGCCCATATTGATTTACTAACCACTGTGCCAGATATTCAGCACGAGGATCTAGTGTAGAGTCCTCATGGGCCGTTGGACTCTTTGAAAACGGGGAGATTTACAAGGTATTGTATCTCCAAGGTATTGTGATCATTTACAATACTTAAAAAAGTAGGTAGTGTTGCTTATAAGTTAGCTTTACCAAAAAGCTCTAAAGTTCATCCAGTTTTTCATGTCTGTAGACTGAAAAAAGTAGTTGGGTGATAACGATAATCTCGTCAGTCAAGAGATCCTAGTAGAAATTATCGAACCTCCATCCTTACCACATGAACCATAAAAAGTCTTGGATTTCCAAGAGAAAAGAACTCGACACTCTGTATGACAAGAGTGTTTAGTTAAGTGGAAGGATAGACCAGAAGAAGGTTCTACCTTGGAAAAGGTAAGCACACTAAAAAAAGAGATTCCCTAATTTCTTTTTCGAGGACGAAAACTCTTCTTACAGGGGGAGTAATGTCATGACAACGGAATTAGTGGGAGCCTAGAGAGCTCGACCATCCGAGCAAGGCACATGGGGGGTTCAGGGGAGCCAAGAGACCAGATATTGACCCTAGTGTGACTGGGCAGCAGTAATAAGAGTGTCCGGGCACATGTGAAAGGTAATTATGTTATTAAAAGTGTTGGGGGTCCAATCTTGGCAATGTCTCTTCTTTTGGCTATGGTTGGGTGGAGTAGAGAGCTCTCAGCACCCATTGTGGAGTAGAAGAAGATTGTGCAACTGTTGGAGGCTACCTACTACTCACGCACTTGGTAGATCCCTTTATGTAAATGTATAAGAGCTCTTTCACTTATGCATATACCTCAAAGAGAGATCTATGCATAAGAAAAGAGGTCTCATGCGTTTGGGAGAGCCCTCTATTCATGCATAAAGCACTCTATGCATAGATAGAGAGCCCTATACATGTATAAGGAGTCTCACACATTTGGCAGAGCCCTCTATGCAAATGCATAAGGGCTCTACCTCATGCATAGAGCTCATAAGGTAATATCCCTTCTGAAAATGCACAAAGAGCTCTCATGCAAATGCATTTGGTAGAGCCCTTATGTAAATGCATGTATTTTTTAGATCCTCTACACATAAGCTAAGAGCGCTTATGAAAATGCATAGAGAGTTATCATGCATTTGGTAGAGGTCTCTTTACATACAAAGAACTCATAGTAGAGAAGAGAGCCCTATGCATGCATAGAGAGCACTTTATGTATGCATAGTTCTCATAGAGTTCTCTATCCATAGAGAGCACTCTATGGATGTAGCATAGAGAGTTATATTTATAAGGTAGTGCACTTTATGCATGCATAGATCTCACAGAGTGCTCTATCCATAGAGAGCACTCTATGCATGCAGCATAGAGAGTTATATTTATAAGGTAGTGCTCTTTATGCATGCATAGAGCTCATAGAGAGCTCTCATGCATGTGAGAAAAAAGGTACTCCCATAGCACTTGTGGGTGTGGAATTAAAGAAAATAGCAATGGGTTTAGAGCTTACCTCTGGGAGACCGTGAAAGATAGATGAAAAACGTACACATCAAAGAAACATGACATATATGAAAACAAATATGCTAAGAGATCTCTATGCATAAGATAAGAAACCTCTATGCACAAGGTAAGAGACCTTATTCAAATACATAGAGGTCTACCTTATGCACAGAGATCAAAGAGAGCTCTATGCGTAAGGTAAGAGCCCGAATGCAAATGCATAGGGATATCTCAAGCATTTGGTACATCCCTCTATGAATTTGGTAGAGCCCTATACCTTATACATAGAGCTCCCATGCATTTGGTAGAGCCCTCTATGCAAATGCATAAGGGATCTACCTTATGCATAGTGATCAAAAAAGAGAATGGAGAATAGAGGACTCTACCACATGCATAATGGCTTTAACTTATCCATAGAGTTCAAAAATTCATAAGGACTCTGCCTTATGCATTGAGCTCAAAGAGAGTTTACACAAGGTAAGAGACATTTTGCAAATGCATAGAGATCTCTCATGCATTTGGTAAAGCCCTCTATACAAATCTAATCTTCTTATACATAGAGCTTAAAGAAGAGAGCTCTCTATGCATAAGGTAAGAGCCCTTATGCAAATGCATAGAGCTCTCATACATTTGGTAGAGCCCTTTATATAAGGGCTCTACTTTCTTATGCATAGAGAGGTATCTTTGTGTGAAGTAAGATCCCTTATGCAAATGCAGAGCTTTCTTTACATAATGTAAGATCCCTTATGTAAATGCAAAGCTATATTCCTAAGGTAAGATCAGGTAGTAAGATCCCTTATGTAAATGCAAAGCTATATGCCTAAGGTAAGATCCCTTATACAAATGCATATAGAGCTCTCATGCATTTGGTAAAGCCCTTATGCATAGAGAGCTCTCATGCATTTGGTGGAGCCCTTTTTATGAAAAATCATAAGGGATCTACCTTATGCATAGAGCTTAAATGTATGCATAAGGTAAGAGTCCTTATGCAAATATGCATAAGGGCATAAGGGCTCTACCTTATGCATAGAGCTCAAAGAGAGAGAGCTCTATGCATAAGGTAAGAGTCCTTATGCAAGTGCTGCATAGATCTCTCATACATTTGGTAAAGCCCTCTATGCATTTTCATAAGGGATTTATTTGCATAAGGGGTCTATCTTATGCATGGAACTCTCATGCTTTTGGTAGAGCCCTCTATGCATGCATAGAGCTCATGCTTTTGGTAGAGCCCTCTATGCATACATAGAGCTCATGGAGACCTATGCATGCATAGGGCTCATAAAGAGCTCATGCATAGGTTATGCACATAGAGAGCTCTCTTTATGCATAGCTCTCTATGTGCATAGGTTATGCACATAGAGATCTCTCTTTATGAATAGCTCTCATTATGCATATAAGAGATCTCATAAGAGCTCTCTTTCATGCATAGCTGCATATACATAATATAAGGGAGCTCATAAGAGCTCTCTTTTATGTATATCTCATGCATAAAAGAGTTATCTTTAGTGTATATCTCATGCATAAAAGAGTTATCTTTAGTGTATATACATGCCTAACCAAAAGAATAGAGCTTTATACTCTATGTATGGAGTATGAAGTAGAAAGCTCATACCTAAACCCTAATTATAGAACAACAACAAAAAAGCACAAAACCATAAAACAAGAGCATTGGGTTTAGGGTTGGAGCTTACATCAAGAGTTAGACAAAGAGATCATGTCCTAAAAGATTCTTTACCTTAACACAAGACCAAACACACAAGAAAGAGTATTAAATCAATAAAGAGAGAGGGATTGGAGAGGAGGAAATAGAGTAGAACATAGAAAATACAAAAATTTTGATTCAAAAACATAGAAGGCACATACCATTGTGATTAAGAGTGCTATGCTTGTGGAAGAGAGTATATGCTTGTGGAAGAGCAAGGAAGGAAGAAGATGAATGAGGTAATGGAAGAGAAGGCAGGCAGGTCATGCCAACAATGTGTTGTGGCCCAGGCGTGCGACAAGAATCTAAAATTTTCCCTATCAACATGACTATGCATGGTGCAGCTCTATAAATGTAGCTATACATGTGGCACAACTACACTGGTGGCCATCTGTTTAGCCATGAAATAGCCATGTCATGATCCATGCCATCGATCTCACTACTTGCACCACTCTCTCACTACTTTCTCTCGCTATAATTTTGTGGCTACCTTTTGGAGCTATGGCCTTCATTCTCTTGTAGTGCATTAGGAAGCATGCTTATATGTTTGAATATTCTTGGAAACTTTTGGAGAACAATGAGGAAATGAAAGTACATAAGACTTAAGTTATGTTTCACATTTTACTCCTAGCCTAAATGGTTTACTTCATAAAATTATGTGCTAGTTATTAGTGCACATAGCATCCTCATTGCATTATTGCAATGCCACATGTGTGATTAGGAGCAAGGAGGGGGTTAGGGAGGGTGGGGGGGTTAATAGAAAATATGGAAGAGATAGCATCTAATATCAACATAATATTTTTGGAAAAAGAATGTATATATATTTTTAGATAAGGTGCATTTTAAATGATTTTGAGTAGAATGTTGTTTATAAGAAAAAAGTTTTATAGTATTGGTCCAAGATCTAAAAGTAGGGGCTCTATAAATATCCTCAAAATGTAGGTTTTTTTAATCAATGAACCCATGGGATCACAATAAGAATGCATGAATGACACTCATCCTCACTTGATTAATACAAAAAGGAAGATTTGTGAAAATTCACATCTTAGGGAGTTGAGTACAATACATGAATGTGTGATACATGGTCTACTATTGCTTATTTTATGGCACATGTGAAAGGATATCTATTTTACAAGTTTCTCACTTGCATCCAAGGATTAATGAAAACGGCCAACATTGTCGGGCTTATATTCTATCAAGAGGACATGGAGATCGAGTAGATTACATTTGTATGTATTATCTCATTATGTTCTTTTCACCTTTGAGTAATAACAAATTTGTAGTCCTCAACTTAGTAGCATGAATGAAAGCTGCACCAAAAATATCATTGCACTATGCAAAGTCATCCGTTATATTATGATGCTTCCATAAATCTAATATAAAATTATGAAGGATCCCTATGTGAATGTTGGAATATATTACAAGTTTTTTTTCTTTACACACACCCATGCATCTAAGTGGCCCCCCCCTCACCACTTTATAATGACACTCTTGGTTGTAGGGTTGACTCAAACCATACACCTCCAACTCTCCACCAAATCACCTACTAGGTCGGAGCCAAAACTATCTTTCAACTATGGATGTTATGCTATTTGTCTCATTAGAACCTCATGGGCACATGCATCACAATTCATGAGAAAGCATAAAGTTGCTCTAAAAGAGAAATTTCAGCATAGAACAAAATTCATTTAAAATTTTTGAAAAATATATGATGAGTGTCAAAACAAATGCTATGCTTAAACTTGAACAAATTGTATTGAGATTCATGAATTTGGTCATATTCAAATTCTCTAAATATCATGCATAGTAGTACATAATTGTGTTATCTACGAGTTACACTTGACAAGAAGATTATGCTTTCTATTATAATACTTTGATGCATGAATTGTAATACTTTGATGCATGACTTTACTAACATGTTAAAAATGTGGGCATTGTTTTTTTACTCTTACAATGTGTAGTCATGTTGTTATTCTAAGGTTAAGAATATCTTGTCATGTAAACAATTTGATAGAGCCAAGGGGCTATATATAGGGGGGTAGGAGTTTCCTTAATATTTTAAAAAAGAAGGGTTCAAACTTGACAAGGGGCTAGAAAGTCCTTATTTAAGTATACACAATGTGCACATTTCCCTATAAATAAATCACTCATCAAGGTTGGTGGTAGGTTTAAAACAGTTATGACATTTACATTAACGATGTAAGGGTAAATAAAAACACCTTGCAAGGTATGCGACAAATGAAGTGGGTAATGTTGAGGGAGAAACTAACTATGAGCTAATAGTAAAAGTGGGTCATATATGTATAAGGTTATTGGGTGAAAGATAATGGATAAGACTTCCTTGAAACAAGTGATGATTGCTAGACCAAAATAATGATGAGTGGTTCAAATGAAAGCACAATTAAAATGGGGTAGAAATAATGATTTGTGTTATATTCGTTTCATGTGCTCTCTCTCTCTCTCTCTCTCTCTCTCTCTCTCTCTCTCACACACACACACACACACACACACACCCATGCATGCGCGTGCAAACACGCACGCATGCATGCATGCACATATATTGTGCATCCCCCCCCCCACACACACACACAC